>NW_020169714.1:0-1178 GCF_000988165.1 Vairimorpha ceranae
AGAGCGATGCAATCGAACCCTTTAATACATGATAGGGTCTACTTTGCGTACAAAAGGTATGGTGGGTAGATGGACAGAAATTAGAAAGCGCATCACATATTCATACAATAATCTTAGGCATTATACTACTGCACAGATACCGACAAATCTGGTTTTTGGTAGACCGATTCATGAGATTATAAACCTGGAGAGGGCCAACGAATTGTATTATTTTTCAGAAAATGAAATAGAAATTTTAGACCATGGTAATACAGCAGAAACCGAACTACTGCCAATTTTAGATAAAGAAATGAATTTACCTTATATTTATCGGGACATATTATCTCTTGGTGAACAAAACGAAAGTAATATGAATAATATGAGGCCTATCGCTCGTGAATCTATTCACAGAGCTGCAGAAAGAATGATAAGAAACGTTGAGTGGCGATATGATCGTTTTGATTTTGAAATTGGAGATCGTGTAATGATAAGACCAAGTCTTGATACCAATTAATCTACAAGACGTAAACCTTTATATGAACATCTTAATGCTCGATTTTACATAATAGTGAATATAATTCGGGCCGGAAAAAGACACAATTAAACTGCACGATTTTTGATATACTTAAAAAAATTTTTTTACCCTTATTTTGCACTTTTATTTTGTAAAAATAATGATATAAATTTTTATTTTTATAAAAAGTAACTTTTGCGAAATAAATAATACCAAATTTTAAAATTGTTTTGTTTTAAATTCTAAATTAAAACTTGTATTATACATTATATAATTTTTTATTCGTATTTGTAAAAAAGAGAAATATATAGTAAATCCTTTAACATTGTTGTTAGTTGATTTCTCCAAAGCATATATTTAAGGAGATATATTCCTACTAATAAAGATGTTCTATCTCTGTATGGGCATATTTCTTTTTAACCCCGACCAGTTTCCTTTTATAGTATTTGTATGTACACTACCAGTTTTATTTAAAAATTCGGACCTGGTCTAATATTTGCCCTAAAAAACACCTGGTCTAATATCGGCCCCAGAATACAGAAAAGAGTGTAATGATAATAGAAAAAAAATTAAAGAAAACCGAATTTTTGTATGACAAAATTTTTTTATTATTATACAGCAATAAGAAACATAAAACTTGACAATATATTTGATTTGAATTCGTCTTTAAACATTAATTCTGAGA
>NW_020169715.1:0-1176 GCF_000988165.1 Vairimorpha ceranae
AACATTCTTACTTAAATAGATTTTGGAATAATGATACTCATTTATTATTACAAAAAAACCAAAATGATTTAATACAAGAGCAATACGGTAATTTAGAAATTATCACTTTTTTACAGAAAAATTATAATGATTTGATTTCATCAAATTATCAAACTTACTATTTAGAGAATAATAGTATAAATTTACCAAGTGCTGTTCATACAGATGCTCCATTAAATGTTGGTGTTTCGTCTACGATTAATAACCCTGAAAGTAGTTATTCTTTTAATAATGCCTACCAGAATGATAAAAACGCAAAAGATAAAATGAAAAAATTAAAAACTAACAAAGTATCTAATATTCAAATAAACGGGAATGAAAAGGCTTCGAAATCTAAAAGAAAAGTAAAGAATAGTAGAACAACTCTAAAAAGTCGATTTACAGCTAACGAGCGCGAACTTTATGAAAAATACCAGCAATCTGAAAAGAACTTTAGAAGGTTTTTTAGACTTAAAATTAAAGATCAAATGCCGCAATTTATTAAGAAACTTGAAATATCTAATCTTTCTGATGACTTGAAACAAAAATCAATTCTTGCTCTACAAAATCTTTCAAGTTTTTTAGATACTATAAATAGAATTTATATTAGTACAAATAAAAAGAAAAATAAGGAAGATTTTTTAAATTCATTAAATTTATCATGTAATCAATTTAGCAAGTATACCGTCGTGTCTCAAAAACTTTTAATTTTTAAATTGATTTGTAATAATTTACATTGGGTTGATGAAAGCATTTTTTGTTGTATTTCTAGTTGTAATTTTTATGAAATTAATTGGTTATTATTTTGCATTGACAGAAGATTTAGTTTATTTTACAGTAGACTATTTAGTCTAAGAGAAATATTTGATAAAAATGATCAACATTAAAATTTTTTAAAGGTAATTTGTATTATTTTATAGAATAGTTGCTCATTGGATCTATTATTTTTAATAATTTATTTGTTTTCTAGTAAAATTTACGATAAAAAAATATTTTTTTTATCTAAAATATCGATAATAGATGTAAGCATTAATTATTTTAAGTAATTAAAGCCCGCAAAGGGCTTAATATGTGGGACAATCTTTACAATTTAAACTAAAAAAGATTTGAAAGTTGGAAATATATAATTCTACGGTATTAATACTTATCCACAATAAA
>NW_020169716.1:0-1169 GCF_000988165.1 Vairimorpha ceranae
TAATGTAATAGAAATTCTTAAGATGTAAAGAAATATTTTTTTTTACCGATAATTATAACTATTTAAGAAAATTTTCTACGGTTAACAGAAAAGTTCTTGTAACGTATAGAACTAGAAAGAAGTCAATTTTTTATCTTTAAAAACTATTGCTATTTCAAAATGAAAAAGGATTATCATTTGGCTAAAATATGTAAATTGTCTTCTTTTATAATTCAAAAAAACGTAGGATAAATAAATTTAATATGTTTTTTATTAATTTACCATTAAAATATATATGAAAAATATGTTAAAATCAAAAGCTTCTAAATAAAATTTATGAAAAAAAGGACTAAAATTTGTAAAATTTACACTTCTCTTTTATGTATAACATTAAAAAATAAGAATAAAAAAGTTTTAAAGGGGTGTATATAAAAAAACGTGCAGCACGGATTAGAATTCTCCGGATTTTTTTGCTTTGTGGTGCCTAAAAGTGGTATTGACAAAATTTTTTTTTTAACCCCTTAATTTTGATTTTCATGAAAAGAAGCTGGTCTAAAGATCTTTTATAAATATGACTTGTTTATAAAAAACCCCAAAATTACTTTAAATATAATTTTAATAAATATTTCAATTTTTCTTTTCCTTCATTTCTTTTTAACATAAATCTAAAAGATATATATTAATTAATTTCTTAGTTCTACATCTTACTGGAATGGTTTTATTAATAACATTTCAATTAACTTCAATTGTGTTGGTATGCGTAGTTGTTTGCTTGTTTATAAACTGCTTAGAATATTTGACAGTTCTATGCTCTTTAAAAAAATTGGCTTGCTCGACATAACTTTTCCAACAATCACTGAATATAATTGATTGTCTACAAATATATTTTTTAAAGAATAAAATAAGGGTAGAACACCCACGCTTGTTGACATTTGCTAGACTAATTTTTCTAGACAATCTTTCTACTACCCCTACTACCCAAACACCGCCTACTCTATGACCTTTGTAATATTTTCTTTCCCCAAATTTGCTTTCATCAACCTCAACTATGCTATCTTCCCCACCTAACTTAGTGAATTTGTTTAAATATCTGTAAAATATTCCCAAGTCTCTTAGTTTGGAGCATAATACTGAAACAGTTAAGCGGTGAACATTGAATATTCTGACAAGTAAACTAAGAGACGCCCCTT
>NW_020169717.1:0-1165 GCF_000988165.1 Vairimorpha ceranae
TGGAAAACAATTAAACAACATTTAGCCAGGTAACACAATTATAATCTTTAGGTCCCGTTTTAAAACGGGACAGCGCAGGCTAGTCAATATATTTAAGAAGTTTGAATCTTAACATTTTTTTAATTTTAACCCTTCTTTTTTTAAAATTTGTAAAATTCTCTGTATTTTTTTATTAAGAACGAGTAGCATAAGTGTAAACTTTATTTCTATAAGCATGGAACGGTGTTTTTGTGCATTTTTTCTTGCTTTTATTTAGTTATTATAATCTTATAAAAAGTGTATATAGCAAATTTTAATTTATAGTAAAAAAAGTCATTTTGTATTTAAAAAGAATAAGTACAGGCATAAAGTTGCATCATGCACAGCCAAATGAAAGAACACACATTAAATTTGTAATCCCGTTTCAAACGGGATGGCGCAAGCTAGTCAATATATATAAAAAGTTTGAATTTGAATATTTATTTATTTTTTAACCCTTCTTTTTTAAAACTTTGTAAAATTCTTTATATTTTTCATAAGAAAGAATAACACAAGTAAAAAAAAATTGTAAAAGCACAGCACGATGTTTTTGTGCATTTTTCTTTAGTTTAATTAATTATTCAAATCGTAAAATACGCGCTATTGTTATTTTATAATTAAAAGTGTGCAATGTTTAGTAATAACAATCCATACATGCACATAATTTAAACAAAGAAAGCACATATTGAATTTGAGTCCCGTTTCAAACGGGATAGCGCAAGCTAGTCTATATATATAAAAAATTTGAATCTGAATATTTATTTATTTTTTAACCCTTCTTTTTTTAAATTTTTAAATTCTGTTTTAGTTTTTCATTGAAAAGCACCAAAATACAACTTAGAGATTTGTATATAATTGTTACATAAAGGATATTACGAGGTTTTGTGTGTTTTTATTGGATTTTTCTAATTTTTTTGTAATTGCAAAATGGTGACTATTACAATGTAAGATATTTGTACTTTAAACAATGTGCCCAGGCCTAAAGACACGTTAAACAATAAAAAATTAAAAAATATTTCGTATTAATAATCCCGTTTCAAACGGGATAGCGCAGGCTAGTCTATATATATAAAAAGTTTGAATTTAAACATTTTTTTATTTTTTAACCCTTTTTTTAAAAATTTGTAAACGTCTTTGTGTTTTTTGT
>NW_020169718.1:0-1160 GCF_000988165.1 Vairimorpha ceranae
ATTCTGTGTAGTAATCAGTACAACGGGCTTTTAGTAGTTCAGTCAGAGATTCATTTTCTTGAACAACTGGAATACTTTCGATTTGTGTAAGCAAACATGAATCAGAATACACGTTGGTTTGTGCAGGAATATGATTATTATATGTCAAAGGCAAACTTGTTTCAACTCTGTTGGTATGAGAAACATCTGTAGCACTAACAACACCATTCCAGTACTGAGGCGTATTTGTGCCTACGTCCAATATTGAATAATCCTGATTAAGAAAATTTGTACTTTCCGGATTTTGAGATAGATCTTTACTTGGTGTCAAAGAAAAGTTATTTGTTTCACAAGTATATTGATCACATGTAAGATCGCTATCTAAATTATGTTTATTAGTACTTTGATCACGTCCAGAATCTGCCCCATCATCTGTTTGCATTTTGTCATTGCATAGTAAATTTCCGAATATTGTATTTTGTTGTGTATCCTCTGCTGTGCTAACAACGTTATATAAGTTACTATAAAATCGGTTATTTATGTAATTTATATTAGAATCGGAAATATTAGTTGTACTAATCAATAAAACACAAAAGAGCATTTTAATGGGTCAAATTTTATTTTTATTTTTTAGATAATTATAATAATTGTTGTATCACAAAACGTTTAAATATTATTTTTTATAACACATGTTTGGTTTATATTTATAATGAGTGTAAAATTATTATTCTAAGTTTTTTAAAAATATATTAAATTAAAAAACGACTCAAATTTTTAATTAAAATATCGATATTTTATTAAATTTTTTTAAAAAAAGTTCCGTGCTCGCACCATCAAATTAATAAACTTACCTTATAAAAATAATTATCCATAATGATATGTTATAATTAATTAATCATTGCTAAATTCAGATTTAATTGTATGTAATTTAAAATAAAAAAAATGTTTTTTGCAAATTTTTTGGCTATTTATTTAATTTGCTTAATTAAATTTTGTTTTTGCGTATTTACATGAATTTAACCTGTTTTATTTTGTAAAAAAATAAATACTAAACGATTTTACATATTTATAAAAATTCTAACAATTTTTAACTGCCTTAAGATCAATGATTAAAATTTGTTTCTATGAAAAATAATTTTTCTTAAACTTGAATTTTAATTTAAAAATCTAAGAAATTTAAA
>NW_020169719.1:0-1159 GCF_000988165.1 Vairimorpha ceranae
TATATGTCTTTGTGCATGTATGTATTGTTTATTATTGAACATTGCACACTTTTAATTATAAAATGACAATAGCGCATATTTTACAATTTGAATAATTGAATAAAACTAAACGAAAATATATCAGAAAAATTAAGCTTTGTATAATATAATTAACTATGAAAGATTGTTGTTTATTTAAAAGAACGTTTTCCAAAATTTGAAAAAAGAAGGGTTAAAAAATAAAAAAATTATAAGATTCAAACTTTTTATATATATAGAAGACAAGCCTAAAGATATGTTACACAATGAAAAAAATAATAATATAAGTTATTTAAATCCCGTTTTAAATGGGATAGCGTTAGTTAGTCATCAATATATTTAAAAAGTTTGAATCTGAACATTTATTTATTTTTTAACCTTTCTTTTTTTTTAAAATATTAATCTTATACAAGCGTCTATAGCAAATTTAAATTTATTATAATAAATGTAATTTGTACTTAAAAATAATAAAGTAAAACATACATAAAAGCACATCGCATACATTAAAAAGTAAGAAACCACATTTAATTTAATATCCTGTTTCAAACGGGATAGCGCAAGCTATCAATATATATAAAAAGTTTGAATCTGAACATTTTTTTATTTTTTAACCCTTCTTTTTTAAAATTTGTAAAATTCTCTGTATTTTTAATTTTTCAATTAAAGCATTAAAATACAACCTAAAGATTTGTATATAATTGTTACTAAAAAGATATTACGAGGTTTTGTGTATTTTTCTTTATTTTTTTCAGTTTTTTTGTTATTGCAAAATGGTGGCTGTTGCAAATTTTACTTTACAATGTAAGACATTTCGTACTTAAAAAATGCGCACAAGCCCAAAGACATATTTCACAATCAACAATAAGAATTTTATTTATTTATAATCCCGTTTTAAACGGAATAGCGTTAGCTAGTCTTCTATATATATAAAAAGTTTTAATCTGAACACTTTTTTATTATTTAATCCTTCTTTTTTTAAAATTTGTAAAATTCTCTGTATTTTTTGTTAAGAACGAGTAGCATCATTTCAGGGCTTATTTCTCTAAGCACAGCACAGTGTTTTCGTACATTTTCCATCGCTTTTGTTCAAATAAATGAATCTTATACAGATACAAGGTGTTTATAGCAAATTTTAATTTAA
>NW_020169720.1:0-1142 GCF_000988165.1 Vairimorpha ceranae
TAAATTAGTAAATAGCTTTTTTCTAATCCTATCATAGTATCTTGATAGCTTAAACAATTGCATAAACCTTATTCCCCAAAATGCCGATTAAACCTTTATCGATATCAACTTTGCAAAACATTCAACTGTCAATCTTTCACCATTGTCATTCAGTTGTAACAAAACTATGCTAATATATGTTATTTCTATTTGATACTAGTAAAAGTTTTATCGTAATTACTAATAGTTCACTTTATTTAATTTATTAATATATTCGCTTAAATTTGTCGTCTATAACAATCTCATAATTTTATGATAAACATAGCTGTCAAATTTATCTTTAATTTTATATATCCTTATATAGAATCACCATCCCTATATTCATCACTAAAAATTTCTTTAAATTTAATACTCACGTTTGTACAATAAATCTAAGCGCTTTCTTTATTTATAATAATAATAAATAATGCACAATTATTGCTATTTCAAGCAATTCTACTTTTAACTACTAAAACTGACTCTTAATAAAATTTACCTTCATATTATTATAACTACTTTATAACATTTCCCAATAAACCTATCTTTTTACCTCTTTTTTTCCTTAGACTAAGATATCTTCATCGTAAACAAAAATTTTTTACGCTTCAACTCCCCAAAGTCTTATTTGCGATTAGAATCGTTGTCGACTATTGCTGGTTCCTTGTAACATAAAATCTCACTTGTGTACTAAGGTGTCTTAAGAAATTTTTTCGTATCTTAAATAAAACTCCATTTAGCTTTCGTCAAAATTCTTTTATTAAAACCAAACTATTTGCTCTTTGTTTTTCTAAAACTCATACCCTCCTTTTTTCATTTGTCTTATATATTTAATTTTAAATTTTGGAGGAAAAATACTCTTGCCATAAAACTTAAAAATAATCTTTTGTTTATCTCATTATTCTATCTAATATCATAGAAACAATCCTTTAAATAAAAAACCACAATATACTTTGCTTTTGTGTTGTTTTAATAATCACCCTACTTTTACAAATTATTATATTTTTTTATAATGTAAACAAAATAAAAGTTTTCTCCTATGAAAAGTGTTTATTACAAATAAAATTAAAATTAATAACTTTCTTTAATTCGTTGCGATTGTTATAACTTATTATTTCTTTATTTAT
>NW_020169721.1:0-1138 GCF_000988165.1 Vairimorpha ceranae
AGGAGATCATACTTATGTTTCTTCTTTGTCTCAAAAGCGTGGAGATTTTCAAATCCAGTAATTCCAACTTCTACTATTGTAATCTCCTTTCTTATTTTATCCACAATGAATATATTTGGCTTATTATAATTGATTAACATATCAGCTTGGATTCTACTGTCTACTCTTATTTCAAGATCTTTGCTTACAACCAGATCTTGCAAGGTATGATTCTTGATCTCTTGCACGATTTAAGTCCATAGTTTATGCATAATTGTAAATGTACACATCTTAATGCTTCATTATGGCGTCTCATATAATCATGTGCAAGCATTCTATCACACTGAGTAGCCATATGGTCTACCGACTTCATCTTTTCTTGGCAATGTAGGCATTTAACTTGCTTTTCTAAAAATATGTTCCTGTCTTGTAATCATCATGAAAAAAATTTATTTAGAAAAAGAATTTATAACGAAAGTCAATTTCTTACTTTCTTCCTTACACAATTGCAAAGTAGAAGAGAATTACTACACTTGTCAATAACTTTAGCGTCTAGTGGATTATCAATATTATCTGTTGTTTTGAGCTATCTATACAGTTATTATACATTGTTATGATTTTTTATTTTATTAAACCCCAATTATGTTAAGCACTAATACTATTTACTATTTTTTATTTTTTTTAACCCCTTTGAAGCTGTAGTTAAGGTCGCCGATATTTTTTTGTATAAGACATTAAAGCAAATTTAGTATAAGATCAAAGTTATATATCATTCCAATAAAGCAGAAATGAATTAAATAACTGTCTGTTAGAAGTTATTTTTTCTTTTAAGTCTACTTTTGTTACAGATCAAAACATTGTAACATTAATCTATTAGTTATATTGACTGGTCTGAAACTAAGTTTTAGAAAATAATATTTAAAAAGAAACTTAATCAATAGACATACTATCTTTAAACGCCAACACTCCCAATGTAAGAAAGAGTAAAAAAATATTCACATTCTCACTATTTTTATCCCCTAAAGGTAAAATGGTTTGTTAGAAGAAGACTTTGATTTCTTATTTAACATGTTCATTTAATAAAACTTCTTTTTATATTTTTTATTTCATCTAAAGCCTGTTGTGTTTTAGGGTTTAGTTTCACTTCCTAATGTTTTAC
>NW_020169722.1:0-1131 GCF_000988165.1 Vairimorpha ceranae
TAAAATCAACTATGAAAGATTGTTATTTATTTAAGAAAACGTTTTAAAATTTGAAAAAAGAAGGGTTAAAAAATAAAAAAATGTTCAGATTCAAACTTTTTATATATATTGATGATGATGATAATTTAATGCACACCTTTTTTATTTTTATTGAACACTTATGAAAATGTTCAATATCTATTTCATTGCTTAGAAGCTTAACAGATAAGTAAAAATTTGTGAAAAAAAATGAAAGAAAAAAATAACATAAATGTGTATATAATTTTCTTTAATATTTATATTCAATATTGTTCTTTACATTCTTTTTTGCTGCTTGTAAATAAAAATATTGACATTTAAAGTACTGCTTTTCTATGAATATACTACAAAATACGCTTTTTAGTACACAAAGTTATTTTACAAGTATCAAAGTTTATGATAATAAAACAAGAGCAAGCAGAGAAGTCTGCAAAACGTGTGTTTTGATACTTAAAACAAATATTTAGATCTTGAAATGTATTTAAAAGACAAAATTAAGCACGATTATGCTGATGGTAGCACTCTTAGCGTGTATTGAAAGAAAGATAGAGAATTATAATAGTCATAAAAGTAATTAAAATTTTTTTTGAAAGAGTTAATAAAAACGGTTTTCCGACAGTTCAAGAAAATAAAGAAAAAAGATCTAGATGATTTTAAAAAATATGTTTCTAGCTCCTACGGGTTGATTACAACTCAACAGGAATACTTAAGACTCTTTTACAGTAAACTAGAAAAACAAAAATGTAAATGTGGTATTTATCTACATGTAAAGAAAATTTATTTTTTAATCCTTTAAAAATTATTAATTTTCCAGAAAAAAATTTATTATTTAAGTAAATTTTTATTTTTCACCCCACGAAAAATAGAAATATCAGGAAAACATCTAAATATTATTTTCGTAACACCATTCATAAAAACGAAATTTAGTAATATTGGCCACAGAAAGCTTTCAATAAATAACTTATTTGAACTTTACTTTAAACAAAGATAGATTCCCTATAAATGCGTCAGAAAAGCAAAAATTTTGCAAAAAAACAAATTGTTGAGTGATGCCGTCAACGGCGAAATTGTATTACCAGAAAGTAATTTTAAAATGATTGTAAAAGATCATTT
>NW_020169338.1:0-36304 GCF_000988165.1 Vairimorpha ceranae
ATACTTAGTTCTGTAAACACATAATTTAAAGTTGTTTTTAATATTAAGCAACTTCCTCGTTTGTTGCATCTCCACATAATTCTTCCGACTGAAATTTTCTTAAAATTGTAAAAGTAGTTCTCATATGCCAGCTTGGGATTGCTTTTATTACTTTTTATAATATTTTTTTCCAGACTTTCAGCCATTATAAGGGGTAAAAAATTATCGATGAAAATAATCCAAAAATCACCACAGTTTATTTTTGCTTTTTGTTATGTACTTGCACATAACAACCAATCATAATTCTTTGTTACCATTCTGACAAACGAAGTATTATGAAACCAATAATTTTCTTTAGATTAGAAGGAGATTTAAATAATACCCCTTTAAAACATAAATACAAAGAAATTATAAAATGATGGAATCAATAGATACTTTTTATTTAATCGAATATTATTTAAAAAACAACATAGCACCAGCGAGTTCAGGCAGATTGAATTCAATGAGAAAGAATGCTCAGATGGAAGAGCAGGATGCTAACCACCACTACATGAAATTCGAAATCAAGATTCCCGGCTCGAAAATAGCACTAATAAAAAAACTATTAATTATAAAAAATTGCAAAAAGTTAAATATAAAATCATGGATTGAAAATTTCTTAGCTATATCAAAGAGCTTGGAATGAAGTTTTGAGGACCAGAAAATCGTCCTACATGAAGTTGTTCAAGATTCATATCTAAAAGATGGGTTGGACAAAAAGAACACTACTGAAATAATTAAACAGTTAAATATAAGAGCAGGTTACAAGATGGATTCGAGCGAATTCATTCACCGGCTTAAATTTATAAGACAAAAGGATTTTGAAAGCATTCAAGAATTTTATCAAGAAACAAAGATAAATTTTACACAATATGCTAACATCGAAAATGTAACACCTGAAGAACATAACAGAAGATTAAAGGAATACTTTTTTAACAATTTGAGTTTTTACACAAAAAGAAGACTCAAAGACCTAAGAATATTTGAGATAGAGGAAGCGATAACATGTTTAACAAATTAGAAAGGGATCTAATAGACAGAGTCCGATCTCTTGCATGTGTGCAAGAGAAAAGAAATAAAAGTAGAACACAGAATAATAGAAATGGTGTATAAAATGTAAAAGTTCCACACACGATTTCGCCTTTTGTTGGTTCAAGAATAAAAACAACAAAGAAGATATCACAAAAAAGAGACGTGGTAGTGAGGCGAAAAAAAGAGGAATCGCATGTTATGAGAGAGGAAAGAGTAAAAAAATGGATTTTAAATTAAAAATAAACGTTCAATAGAATGAGTTGATGGCTTTAATAGATGCGGGAGCTACTGGAAACTTTATGTCACGAGAAACTGTTAGTGCATTGGGCAGTATGGTTCGAGACGACAAGTCCCTTACTATATCAGTAGTGAACGATCAAAAAATCAAGGTAGACAAATCAACCGAAATAACGTTCAAATTTAAAGATTTAAACAAAGAACATCATATGAAATATTATGTAATAGATAAATGTTCATACGACGTTATTATAGGAAATGAATTTATAATGAATAGCAATTGCATTTTAAGCTTTATGGAAAATAGTGTCCAAATAGACACAGAAACCTTAGGATTTGACAATTCGTCAATAAATGTCTAGCAGACGAAATTTTAATGGGTCACAGAACTCGACAACGGATGTTATCGAAGATCACGTACAAAACGAGATAGCAGAGCATAAAAGGATAAGCCGGGGGTTTTAAGAAGTAAAAGTACAACCAATTTGCTTTAAACTTACAAATAAATCAAAATCAAATCACAAGAAAACTTATTCGGTACCTCACAAATATAGAGACGGAGCCTGATTAGAAATCGAAAGACTATTGAAAGAAGAAATTATTAAAAAAGATAAAGTGGACATATTTAGCCCCGCCTTTTTAATAGAAAAGAAAAACTGGGATTTTCGATTAGTGATTGATTATAGAGAGGTCGGCGCTACTCCATCTTTCCGTCCCCCCCTCCGAATAACTACGTACAAATTTTTTTAAAGTGAACGTAGTTATTCGGGGGGAGGAGGAAAGATGGGGTAAAGGTAAAAAAGAGTTATTTTTAACCCTTATTATGGATCAGCTAGAAGAAATAATTTTATGTTTTAAATATAGTGAAGAATTTTTTATAAAAAATACCAAGACAATAGAATTTTTTCTAGAAATTAATATCATAAAAAAAGAAATAAATTGTGTGAGATGTGATAACAGAATGTGTATTATGGTGGCTGCCACGTATATAGACGGGCATGAAGATCAAAGCCAAGCCCAAAGAAGGGGTGTTAAATGGTCACCCTTAATATAGAATTTGTAAAAATTCTTAGGGGAATGTATTGCTGGGTATATGATTATACCCTAGCTCAGGCGATTGATTTCTGCGATTGTTCGGAGACTACCTATATTAAAATCAAAGATTTGATTTTGCAAGTAATTTCTGAATAAGAGCCAGAAATGGTTAAAATAGGTGGAGAAGGTATTAGGGTGCAGTTTGACGAAACGGCTATCTGTAATGGGGAGTTAATACCCAACCCATCTAGTACTCTAGACAACAAACTAATGTACAATGGTTATTAGGGGTTGTAGAAGAGGTAAATTGTAGGAACTTTGTTCTAAAGCTTGTTTCTAACAGAAAAGTTTCGACTATACTAGATATGTTCAAAAAACATGTTGTGCCCGGATCTATCATTGTTAACGATGGTTATCCATCTTACCCCGAAGCCGTTGCTAAATTTGGATCTTGCCATGAAGTGGTAAACCACTCTGTTGGGTTTGTTAATGCTCAAGGAGCACATACGAACCAAATTGAAAGCCTGTGGTCCCATCTTAAGCATGCTTATCGAAAATGTGGCAGTATTAATAAAGGGAGAATGAATTTTTTTTTTAATGAATGGAAATAAAGGAAAAAAATATTCAAAATAGCGATAACAAGACGCTAAGGATGGCCTTTTATAAATTGGTAAAATGTTTACAAAACTAATTTTTTTAACCAATATTCTTTTAAATAAATATTTTAATTTTCTGCAATAATGAGGGGAGAGGAAAGATGGAGTAGCGCCAGTCGGCGCGACCTCTCCACAAATTTGGCCAACGTCAAGAAACATAAAACAAAGGTTATTAAAATATTATTAATAATTTTTATAGAAATAATTCTTCAAAATATCAATATATACTTCAGAAGATTCTTCATTGCTTTTACCTAAAGTATACCTTCGCTTAAATGTATACTTACTTAACCAGGCGTCGATATGGTCACGAAAAACGCCATTTTCTTTCCTCATAGTACTTTTCACATGGCCAAAAAACCCTTCTATGTTATTTGTATAGATGCCATCTTCTAACCCAAAACCTTCAGAATGATTAACTATTTTGTGCCTAAAATTTAAATTTTTTGCAACAGACGGATATGAAGGGAGTCCGTCGGTAAATAGAATGCTATCATTTTTGATATTAGGCATCGTGGCCGCGATTAATGATCCTATAGTACGAACAGTAACTCTACGAAGAAAGAAATTTCTCTTTTTTGTTCGGTCTATTCCACCTAATATCCAAATTGTATCCCTAGTATCACCGGCGCCTGTAAGATTTCTAATAATTCCAAAACGTGAAAAAACGCTTTCATCAACTTCAAAAATTATCCCACATCCTTCCAACACAACGGGCCCTTTTCAAGGTAGTCTTTGTAACAAACTGGAAGTAAAGACTTATACTTTGCAATAGTAGCGTTAGATATTTTAAAAAATATCGTCGACTGAAAGTAATTTCAGTCACATATTAAGCAATACAATAGTCTTGCTACTTTTGTTAAGGGCAGAGTAGAATGAAACAAAGGAAGGCGTTTTTGGCATCCTTTCTTTGTGCATCTATAACCTATACTTCTGCCGCTTGCAGAAATTGGCAACAACCTAGACAAATTGCCACATCTTAAACAGGAAATAGAGGAGCTTATAATATTATTGCATATAAGAAAGTTTTTTAGCACATCCAAATATTGAAAAATTTTATGTTCTATTGTAATATCCATGAGGGATTATTTTTAGAAATTTTTAAATCTTTTGCCCTTCTAAAATAAACCTTTAATATTTTTTTCAAATAATTTTGATGGTTATTTGGTTTAATAAGCCTTTGTTGTTAAATTGTTGGTGTTTAAGATAACATGTTTGTTGATTAAATTTCTTCGTAAATGTTATTATATAAAACTTAGTTTCAAACCAGTCTATAGTAACCAAAAAACCACTATTACAACGTTGTGATCTTTAACAAAATAAGACTTAAAGAAGCGAATAACTTCAAACACCTCCTTTCACTAAAACCCGGCTTTAATGTCTTTGTAGTTTGAACGATCATTTCTACCAGTTATTAGAACGACCGTAACCACACCAGATTCAATTCCGATAATTTTTTCAGCTATATTATAATCCGGGCTCAACCTATGTTTAAAAATAGAACTATCTTTAAAACAAACAAGATCGCCAATTTTTAACTTTATTTTGCATTTTGGGCAAAGAAATCTCTGTATTTATTTATATGTTTACGATCTAACGAACGAGCATTGACCTCCGATGGAGAACATTTCAAAGTCCAATTAGAACTTAACATGTATGCCTTCGTTGCCGCACCAATACAGCCATAACAATCCTTGCGCCCGAATTCTAAAACTTTCTTAAGCTTTTCTAGATATGTTCTGTTTAATCTTTCAACTAGCCCAGTCATTGTGGGAAAATAAGGTGCCTTAAATTTCCAATCTATGCCCAACCTCCTTGCTATTTCCATCATTTTCTAATTCTGAAATTCTTTTCCATTGTCAGAAAGAATTTTGGTTGGTTTTCCTAATGCTTTTATTCCTTCTAAAAGCCAATTTATAACTTCTGACGCTTTTTTATACCTAACTGCACCAATATGTACTTTTTGGACAATGATCTATTATGTGACTAAATTTTTGTAACTTTTGAACTTGTCCGGCAGTGGACCAACAAAATCTAACACCCACAATTCGTTTACTTTCTTAATAGGAATTGGAACTACTTGACTCTTAAAATGGCTTCTTGAAAACCTTTGACAGATGATGCATCACTTTATGACATCCATGAATTCTTCCTTTTACCACTTACTTTTTTGTTTTTCTCCTAAATATTGGGTCGCACGCCAAGACCTACCACCAGAATCTATATGTGCCTTTGTAATATCTCTAGCCACTTCCTAAGCGACAAAAAGCACTTCTAGATTCCCTTCGCCAAAACCTCCGCTTTAAAAATCGCTTGAATTATTTTTCCCTGGTAAGTACTCGATCTGCACATCAAACTCCTGCAATAGCAATGACCATCTAGCTAGACGCCCTTTTATGTTACAAGTTGTAAAAAGATATTTAATTGCGCTGTGATCTGTTCTAAGATTAATTCTATTTCTTACAAATAGCTTCGGATGTGTTGAGCCGCCTTTATAACTGTTAAAAGTTCTTTTTCCGTGATACAGTAATTCTGCTTTGCCTTGTTGTAAACTTCTGAAAAGTAACTTATTATTTTCTTTTCTTTCCCTTGCATTTGTGAGAGAATAGCTCCAACTCTCAAATCACTGGCATCTGTAGTCAATATAAAAGGGCCGTGCAGACCTGGTAAGGATAAAGCTTTAACATCGGAGACTAACTTTTTTTTCCAATCGGTGAAATGTATGTTTCACTTTTACTTAAGATCTTAAAATTTGTTTCCACGTTCTTCTTAATTAGCCCTACAAATACTTTGTTTCCCATTAAACTCCTTTTAGAAACCCGCTACATTAATTGACCATTCCTAAAAATGCTTTCAAATTCCTTATTAGTAGGCGGCGGCTTTGGCTCCAAAATAGCTTTAACTCTATTCGGATCTATATCAATACCATCTAAATTAATTAGATGGTTCGAAATGCTAATTTTTGATTTATTAAATTCATATTTTTCTTTATTTAATATCAATTTTGCCTCCTTTAGCCTACTCAATACCATTTTTACATGTTTTTTATGTTCCTCAGCATTCTTGCTATATATTATAATATCGTCCATATAAACCAATACAAAATCCCTACGAATTCTCGGAATATTCTATTCATGGTGCGCTGAACGTTGCCGGCGCATTTACTAGTTCAAACACCCCTTCCCGGCATCCAAACGCCGTCTTTTCAATATCTTCCTCGTGCATATTTATCTGGTGAAAGTCGGACAGGGTATTCAGCTTTGTAAAAATTTTTGAGCCAGCCAAGGCATCAAGAGTTTCATCCACTCTTGGCATTGGATAAATATCCTTTACCGTAATATCTTTTAATCCTTTGTAGTCTATACAAAGCCTATGGCTACTATTTTTCTTCTTTACCAAAATGATTAGACCCTGCCATGCACTGTGAGATTCTCTAATGATTCCTTCCTCTATATAATGTTTGATTATTTTTGAAGCTTTCTTTTCCAATTCATTACCTAGGCTATACATAAAACTTACTATATGGGTAGTAGATTAGTTATATAACAATGCGCTACAAGTACTTTCTTTTCAGCTTTGTCTTTTCCAATTTTTATTATTGCCGTCTTTTTTTCCGACCTCAATTTTAACGTATTCATTTTCACAAAACCCGCGCCCTAAAATAATTGGCGTTTTTATTATCTCTGTAACCACAAATGATTCCTTTATAGTTTTGTCATTCACTACAAATTCGATAACAGCTGTACCTAGGTTTTTAGTCGAGATACATTTGCTGAATATAGCTTGTATCTACACCCCTTACTTCCTCCTTCTGCTAAGTCTTTATCGACAATATTTACGTCGGCGCCGGTGTCAATAAGTCCATTAATTAACCTCCCTTGATAATGATCCTTATTTTTAAACTATTTCCTCTATTAATGGATAAAGACGTAAGATAAACAAAATTGTTTTTATTAAATTTTTCGGCATCTTCCTGGATTATTTGCTGAGTTTATTTCTTGTTCTGGTTCTTTAACTAAATGCAATCTCTTAAAATATGTCCCGTCTTTCCACAATGTCAACATCCGAATGATTTTTTAACTTGACATACTTTCATTGGATAGTAGATGTGTATTCGTTGCCACCCAGGGTGTAATCGAACCCTTTACAAGCATTGTAATTTTTTTCCCAGGCAATCTGTCATACATTTTTCATCATCAAAGAACTTGCGTTATTTATTGGAAGCCCATTCAAAACAAACATAATAAGAGCATTTTTTGGCATATCACAATTATTAGCAAGTCTTTTTATAGCATCTAGATATGCTAAAAACGATCCTCCGGCATATTTAGTCTCTGCCAGTGCTTTAAGGTGCATAATTTTAGATTTACTCTGTTAAATATTTTTAAAAACTCATAACAAAGCTCTTCAAAACAGACATTTTACGGTATTGTATCAGCCCATACGGAGGCCAAACCACTCAAATAGTCCCCGAAAAAAAACCTTTTCTTCTTCCCCGCAACTATTGATTATTGCACACCCCTGCACATAAGCCATATATGCATCTGGATTATCATCCCTGTTATTTCTAAATATTTTCTTGTTTTGAGTTGTAGCCAAACTGTTGACGTTTAAAGATAACATGTTTATTGATTCAATTTCTTCTTAAATGTTATTATCTAAAACTGGATAATGCACCTCAAACCTACAATTTTTTTGACTACCCTTGTTTGTAAATTTTTTATCCCTTATTTTTAAAATGCTGCACACAGAAGAAGAACTAGAAAATATTTTGAATAACTTTAAAGAAAGAATATTAGTAAAAAATTGTCTCGAATGTGGGGAAAATTTTTTTTTTATACCGATGTAAGAGTTGTTTGTTGCAACAAAATAAAAAAACATAGATATTCGATTTATAAGAATACATGGTTTTATCATAGGAAAGTTTCAATAATTACAATTTTAAAAATTATTGATTTATTTTTAAATAACGTGCCATATAAACTTATTACAAATATAAGTGGGTTGTCAAGAAACTGGGTAACAGATATAATTTACATGTTTAATTATAGTTCCATACTGGACTATTATCTTAACACTTTTAAATTGGGAGGAACATGCAATATATTGAGATAGATGAGAGCAAGTTTGGAAGAAGAAAATATAACAGAGGGCATCACGTTGGAAGAGTATGGGTCTTTGGTGGTGTAGAAAGAAGAACTAAGAAGATTTTTCTCATACCTGTTGAAAAAAGAAACAAAGAAACATTAGAAAATATTCTGAAGGCCCAAATAAATCTTTATAGTATTATTTATTCTGATTGCTGGAAAGCATACAACGATCTAAAAAATATTTTTTTTTGCTCATAAAACTGTTAATCATAGAAAAGAATTTATGAACAGGAAAGAAAACGTACATACTAACACCATTAAAAGTACGTGGAATGCTATAAAAAGAAACATCCCATTTAGAAACAGAACAAAAAAGCTTGTTACCATTTATCTACTTAGATTTATGCTATGTCGAAATAATGAAAATAGTGAGGTAAGTGAATTGTTGTACTGCTCTCTATCTTATAAATATTAAAAAATATATTTTTGAATCTTTTACTCTCTAGTACTTGTGTCTTTAAGTAACTACATTTGATATATTTGTAAACAACCAATTAATTAAAAAAATATTGAAGAAGAACCAGAAAAAAAATTTAAATAAAAAAAATCATTTTATTTTAATTTTTTTTCTAGTTCTTCTTATGTGTGCAGCATTTTAAAAATAAGGGATAAAAAATTTAAAAACGAGGGTAGTCAAAAAAATTGCAAATTTGAGGTGCTTTAACCTTTATATTTTTAAGCTTTGGAATAAATTAACAAATACATTAAACACAAAGGATTATTTGTTACTTTTATTGCAAGTTTCAAATAATAATCAAACCATCTATGTGGTAATTATACCATACTTACGTAAATTATATGGTTTGTCTCGACCTGCATGACTATTACCGACATGGATCAATTTGATTAAATTTCTTTTAAATCCCTCCTATTCTAAAGTAAAAAATTTTATACATCAATCATTACCGAACTTAAATTCTGACGTTTTCTACGGTATGATTTTTTTTGCCTTTTTTCTAACACTTTTTTTTGTTCTCGAGTTTAAAATCTAGTAGAAAATGTGTTGTTAATAATAACTAAATAACTTCTTCTCTTTCAAAGGCATGCAAATCTATTCTTACAATAGAGAGTAAATTAAACATTATCTGAAAGATAAATAGTTTAAATAAAATAACAAGTTAAGCTCATTTTAAAATGATTATCAATTTTATGTATACATTATAACTGTTTCTATGTCAAAGATTAACTTTACAACGTGATATAAATATGGCAGCGACAATAGTATCGTAAACATTATCTTTAAAAACAATGTTCCTGCTGATATGACATTTTTCATTAATTATTCAATTTTTGGTTTTATCTTATGTATAAATACAAAGTAATTTTTACAACAAATTTTATTAAAATAAAGAAAAAATTATTGTCCCACTTTAAGTAGAAAATAAATTAATTCATGTTATATCAAACAATATTAAATGTAATTTAGTATAAATTAAATCCAGTATAAATAAAAATTTGTTTATTTTTTGTTAAAAATCTCGAAGCAAAGTGTATAAATTATAACATTGGTTGTTTCGTATGGTAACATAAAAATATTTTGTAGATCTAATATATCATTCTTAACAGTTATTTCTTTTCCTAAATAATATTTTGTAAACCATTTAACCTTTTCATTAAAATCCATTACTAAATTTACTTCTCTTAGATGTTCAAGAACCTGGTGTTTTATACGTAAACTTATTTTTTTGATAAAGCCTTTTAACCTTTTAAAATCTTTTGTATTGTAATATTTTAATATTGCATTGATATATAAGTCAGAAAAAGAAGTATTTTGGATCATTAAGGGTTGTTTAATATTAAATATATTTTCTATAAAACATTGTAAAATAATAGCATATTAAAATTAAAATATACAACAGTAAGTATTTTTTTAATTTTTAGAAAAGTTAATACTTGATTATTAGCGTTTATGAAGCACAACAATAAAATCATTCCTGAGACCGTTTTAGAATGTAAAACCGGCTGGTCTCACTCTGAAACGAAATTTTGCATATTTACATAAATATGCGAAAAGCGAGAAGGGGATGAAAAATAAATAAATAAATAAACGTTATTCAGTAAATCAACCTGTTGAACACAACATTTGATGTTTAGTTTGGACCTATTGTTATATGTTTAAATTTTTTGATTGATCGAATCCATAGGCAATATGTAAAAGATTTTAGTTGATATTGAAATTTTAACATAAAATTATTTTAAATGTAACGATAAATAAAATTATGTAAACAAAGAAATTGGCTTTTTTGTTGCAAAAATTAGGGACATAGACAAAAATATACAATAGGTATTAAAACAGAGTAAATATTTAATTAATAATAGGAGTTTTACATTGTGTCCAAGAATGTAACAATTATACAATAAAATTTATTGGTTAAAATGGTGAATTTGTGTATTTTTTGATATAATTTTAAATTATAACCCCAACTTTTTAATATATTAACACAAATACAAAATAGTAAAGCAATGTTTGCTTATTAAAAAGTAAAAAAACAGTAAATTTGACAAATGAAAGAAATAAATTTTACAGACAATTTAAATATTACTCTTTTTTATTTTTATTTTAAAGAAATTTTAACCAGTCTTAATGTTCTACATCTATAAAGAACTGTCAGTTTTACAGAATTCCAGTTTCCTTCAATAATATTTGTGTGAGTTCTTGCCTGCATATCAACAGAATTAACAGAATGATTTACTGTCTTATGTAAATAAAATGTTAAGAAAAATTAGAATAACCTTTTACAGCAGTCAGTGAAGTTGTAGAAGCATTACAATATATTTGGTACAAAAGGTTGTTGAAGTTTCTTTATTTTTCTTACCCACGGGTTGTAAAAAACGTGTCTGTCGGCTCTACTCACCGCACCAACAATCCACACACCCACCACAGGGTATCCTTCATTTAACTTTTTTTTTCCAAGTCTACTTCTACAATAGAATTATTATTTTTAAAAGCATTTAGGTTTCTTATTTTTTAATGTCCAATTAAAAGTTTATTTAAAAAAATTTGATATTTTTTCTATATTAAATATATTGGCACATACATAATTAAGCCACAAATCAAGAATTTTAATTATTGTTTTCAAAAATTGAGCTTTCATAGAAGTAAAATCTTCTTTTATAAGCAAAAAAGTACAAACTGGTTTATTTTTTTGCTTATATGGTAATATAAAATAACCACATTTTATACAATTTTTATTTTTGTATATGCTTTCTGTAAGTTCTTCCAAATTTTTCTATTCTTTTAATTTTATAATTTTTAAAGTTAAAATTTAAAATGTTTGATTATATAAAAAATACTTAAAATCGGCATTTTCTCCAAATTTATTTAAATTTAATTTTTTCTTTGTTCTGCAGTAACTAGCATGTTTATGAAAACAGAATAAAAGTGGTATCTTAAAAGGTGTAGTAATGCTAACATAAAAATATCTCTAAATTTAAATACGCATCCATTATCTTATTTCTATTCATAAATCAACAGCTTACACCTTCTCTTTCAAATCTTGAATTTCTTACTTTAAATTTAAGTATCGATAATAAGGCGTTATTTCTCTTTTGTTTCAATCTACTAAAATAATATTATTAGAAAATTAAAATTTTTGGTATAATATCTTAAGTTGATGTTAATTATAAAAATATAATTATTTTCTTTACTATTAGTTCCACTATTGTTTCTTAAAAATTAAACGTATAGTCAAAGACAATTTATATTTAGTAATTATTTTTTTGTATATAAAAATGCATTAACATATTTGACGTATTTAACAGGGAATGTTCCATTCTGAAAATGATATTACTAAAATGTTTTTAAAAATAGGCTCTTGATGGCCTTGTCTACTATAATTAAGTGATTTATTTCTCTTATTGTGATTTTCGTTAGTATAGTTCATACAGGTTGCTTCTCCTTTCGTGAAGGGTAAAACTTATTTAAATATAAAGACAATTTTAGAAAATTTCACAATATCAACTTATCAAATTAATAATCTAAAATTGTATTTTCAATTTAATAAAATAAATCGTAAAATTTTTAACAAATATTTAATTGAATGTCGAAACCAGTGATTATTTTTAAATAAATATTTCAACTTTCGTATTTACATTTTTTTTATTTAAAACATTGATAATTGATTTTTAAAATTTATACTATTGTAATAAATAATACTAGTATTGTACATAGAATTAATGTATGATCTTATGATTGATTTAATATGTAACTGTAGTAAATTCCACAGGCAATCTCTCCGTGCTAGAAAATACTCTAAAATGTTTGCGTAAGGTTAAGTATTAATATTAAAATTGTTTTTGATTGAATTAAGTTTATTATAATTATTCTTACTTTTCTGATAGCCCTAATTTTAATTTTATCTTGTTTTTCTTTTAAAATTTTTATTTATAGAAAAAATTTTTTTAAAAATTCAATCACATTTTTGATTGGCCAAAAATAAAAAATTTATGTGGTCTTAATACCACAGTAACTACTATTCAAATATTTATAAAAAATACATGCTATTATAACACTAACAAATATATTATTGCAATTATTTAAATTTTATATAAAAAATAAGTTAAAATTATAGATAAATAGTATTTTGCTATTTCAGTTGTAAAATAATTTTACTTTTCTTTATTTGATTTTTAAACCCTTATGGAGTCACAAAATCTGTCATTTTCAAGTTTAAAAAAGTCTGATAAAAGAGTTATAGTTGGAGTAGATGAAGCTGGTAGAGGACCTGTTATCGGATATATGGTTTATTGTGTTATGGTTTTTGAAGTTGACAATGTTCCTAAAAATTTAAAAGATTCTAAAATGTTAACTGAAAAAATGAGAAATGATATCTTCGTCACCCTTAAAGATTATAATTATGCGTACACCGCCCTTCATCCCTCTTACATTACCACGAAAATGTTATCTAACGTAAATCTAAACGATATATCGTGGAATACAGTATTAAATCTTTTAAAACTTGTATGTAATGCATATACTAATATTGAAGGAATATTTATAGATGCGATTGGTACCTGTGATAAATTAAAAAAATTTTTAGAATTAAATATAAAGCATAAATGTACTGTCGAGTCTAAGGCAGATAGTAAATATCCTGTTGTGTCGGGTGCCAGTATAGTTGCAAAAGTTACAAGAGATGATTTGCTAAGTAAATTTAATATTAGTTTTGGTTCGGGATATCCAAGTGATCCTGTTACAAAAAAGTGGCTGACAAAAGAAGTTAATTATATTTTTGGCTGGGGAAAATCTGTACGATACACTTGGAATACGGCAAAGAATATTTTAGGTTACAATAAATCGAAGAAGTTTACAGGGAGGCTAAGTGGATTCTATGTACACGCTTACTAAAGTAAAAGAAAGAATTTTTTTGTTAAAGTTAAATGAGGCATTAATTTAAAATAAAAAAATTCAGATCTTAAATTATAACTTAAAAAAGAACATGAATTTGTTAGAAGGCCGTTTGCTTTTTTTACTTAATCTTGTTTTGTAAACGGTTTTGTCTTCACTCATATTTTAGTCATAGTTAAACGCTAAAAACACAACATTGAATTTATTAAGGTCATATCAAAAAGAATCGAATATTTTTGCTTGTATTAGTTTATACATAAAATTAAACATTTTTTTAATAAAATACATCAGTTAATAATGATTAGTTGACAGGTTTTATTTATATCTTTTTTTGCAGGTGTTTAAATAAATTAAAATAACTGTACTCTTAAAAATGATCAATTTATTTGAGTATAGGTAATTATTGTGATTTCTCACTTTTTTATGATTAAAACAAATTAAATTTTTTTTCAATAAACTAATGGCAAAATATTTATTTTATTGTTTAAAATCTTCACTGATTCTTAATAACTGATTATACTTTGAAACTCTTTCACCTCTACATGGAGCTCCTGATTTGATGTAATCGGCACCAATGCCGACAGAAAAATCACTAATAAAATTGTCTTCTGTTTCACCACTTCTATGTGAAACCATTATCTTCATACCGTAACTTCTGGCTAATTTAACTGCCTCAATCGTCTCACTAACAGAACCAATTTGATTAGGCTTCACCAGTAAAACATTGCACAACTCTTTCTCTCCTGCCATTTTTACAAGACTAGGATTTGTAACTGTGAGATCATCACCTACAATATTTAAATTAGAAGGCGCTTCTTTTGAAAATTTTTCCCATCCAGCAATATCATCCTCTGAAAACGGATCTTCTATACTATAAATTTTAGGATACTTTTTAAGTAAATCTAAATAAAAAGTACAAAGTTCATCGGAGGATAAACTTTTCCCATTTAAAATGTACTTATTTTCTTTATAAAAACTATTAGCAGCTATATCTAATGCTATTTTATATTCAATAATATTACAAGCAGTACCGGTTTTTTCAAGAAGCCTAATGACTTCATCCATATCTTTTATCGGCGGTGCAAATCCGCCCTCATCCCCTACACTAGTATATTGACTGCCATATTGTTCAGTAATTGTTCTTTTAAGTTCTTGGTAGAAGACGCTAGCATTCTCAATATCTTTTTCAATATGGCCTGTATCAAAAACAATCATTATTTCTTGAATAGAAAAATTATTTCCAGAATGCACACCTCCATTTAAAATGTTAAAATGGGGAACTGGAATACTTGGTTTACTTTCATAAATTTTACTGATATAATTATATACTTTTAATTTATTTAAAAAAGCTGATAACTTGCAAAAACTTATGGAAAGTGGAAGAATACTATTTACACCCACATTTTGTTTGTTATAAGATCTATCTATTTCTAACATCGCATCGTCTATTTTTTGTGAATCAAGTAAACTAACTTCGGAATTTTTTAAATGCGGGATTATCACATCTCTTATTATGTGATGTACATCATCAATACTTTTACCCTTGTATTTTGTTCTTTTATCAGTTATGACAACACATTCTTTTGATCCGACAGATGCACCAGCTGGACACGATGATCTAAAAAGATGATCGTTGTACAAAATATCCACCTCAGAGGTCGGATTTCCTCTACTGTCTAGTATAGTTCGACTTTTAAACACTAGATCTTTTATTTTCATTTTGTATTAGAAAATTAATTTTATAAATAAATTAAACAACCAATAAAACTAAAATAAATTGTAAACAAATAAAATTAATCTTTTATTTTAAAATTAACGAAATTATTTTGTAATATTATAATGTATAGTCTTATATCATTTATTTTCTTTTAAATGACGAATGCTTATTATTTTTTGTATCCTTTTTACTAAAACCCTTTAATTTTAGGAGAAATTTAAGCTAGTATTTTTTTTTCTTTATAATGTACGTTCCGTCGTTTTCGATTTCAAAAATCTTATTTATTTCTTCTGCCCTCTTAGATTTATTTACTTTTTACATATTACTATATTGGACAGTCATGCCTTCGTATTGTACATATATTTTTACACTGTTAGTATTCGCTGCAAAAATACCCTTGTACAAAGTAATATTTCAAAAATTTAATAGAAACGCGATTTACTGGTCATTCATCGGACTTATAGTAGGATTGGCTTATTCTACCATAACCATATTACTAATGTTTATAAACATAAAATTATACATATTTTTTGTACTCCTTATAATATTCCTGATTGCTAATATCTTATCTATTATATTAAAAATAATATTGATTTTTAATATATTTATTTTAAGAAGTTTCTTAATATTTGATGTTACAATACCATCAAATTTCAGTCTATTGCAGGCACAAGAAAAAATAGGAGCATTTACTAGCGGATTTACATCGGTATAAATTTTTTATATAAAACAATAAAAAATTGAAACTTTGTTTTAGATTTAATTATTATCAATATTTATCTACATTTTTTGACTTAAATGTCTTAAAAACGTGTAATTATACAACTCTAACTTTAGTATTATATTTTGTAACACATGTGAAACAATAAAAACAAATTATAAAAAATACAAAATAAAAAATTTTATGACAAGTTATATGGATTTATTAATAGAAAAAATAAATGAACTACAAGATATTTGCAATGAAACGAATATACAGAATAATATAGAACTACCACAAATAGTGGTTATCGGCAGTCAAAGTTCAGGTAAGTCAAGTGTATTAGAAAATATTATTGGTCGAGATATTTTACCTAGAGGAACAGGAATAGTTACAAAAAGACCTCTTGTTTTACAGTTGATTTACAATCGTTCAGAAGATTATGCAATTTTTAATCATTTACCAAAAAAAAAGTTTTTTAATTTTGAAGAAGTAAAAAATGAAATTTTAAATGAGACACAGCGAATTCTAAAATCAAAAAACGATGTTTCTAATATTCCAATTACCCTTAAATTTTATTCAAGTAAAGTTTTGACACTAACCCTAGTAGATTTGCCAGGTCTTGTAAGAGTACCGACAAATAATCAACCAAAGGATATTTGTTCAAAAATATATGAAATGTGTAAAAAATATGTGTCAAATAAAAATGCCTTAATTTTAGCAGTATCTGCAGCCAATGCAGATATATCGAATTCTGATGCATTGCAACTAGCCAGAGAAGTTGATCCTAGTTATGAAAGAACTATCGGCGTACTTACTAAAATTGATCTAATGGACCAAGGAACAGACGTTATTGATATATTGGCAGGTAGGTTGATTAAATTAAATCTTGGGTTTGTGCCCGTAGTAAACAGAGGACAGTCAGATATAGATAAGAAAAAGGATATTATGACTGCTTTAGTAGATGAAATGTCATTTTTTGAGAATCACCCGGCTTATAAAAAGAATAAGAATTATTGTGGTACAAAATTTTTAGTATCTAAACTTCATACTATTCTTCATGAACACATTAAATACTGTTTACCTGAGTTACAAGAAAATATTAATAGTTCAATACTTGAATTACAGAAAAGTTTAGATGATTTGGGATGCGTAAATTTATCACCAAGAGAACAATTAATGAAAATTATTAATGATGTATCAAAGAAGTTTAATAATACCTTAAAAGGCAACTTTGACTCTAAAAATAATGAACTAATAGGTGGCGCAAGGATTAATTATACATTTAATAGTCATTTTGCAAGTTTTGTAAATCTTATAGATCCTTTAGAAAATTTTAATGATGAAGAAATACGAGCTCTGCTCTACAATTCTAATGGATCATCATCCAATATTTTATTTTCGCACACTGCGTTTGAACAATTAGCCAAATCGTCGATAAAATTATTAAAACCCCACTCCATTAAATTAATAACGATAATTTTTAACGAATTGGTGCGTATAATTAATACAATAGTAGGTTCTAGTGTAGTATCAAGATATCCAGCATTGAATGATATGATATCTACATCACTAATAAAAATGTTTAAAGAGAATGCAGAATCTACTACCAAGCTTGTTGATTCATTTATAGAGTGGAATATTTCTTATATTACGACTAGACATCCTGATTTTTTGAGATGGTCTGATATAATGATGAATAATTACGAAGGACACAATATTGATTTAATGAAAACTGAAAGGATTGATTTTTATAAAGATATGGATAAGAAAGTAACACTTGACTCTATTCCTTCTGTACTAAAACTACACGGAAAAACGTCTTATCAAGAAAGCGTAGAAATAGGAATTATTAAATCAATGGTAGTTTCCTATTTTGATATAATAAAAAAGATAGTAATTGATCAGGTACCTAAAGCTATAATGCACGAGCTTGTAAATAAATCAGAGAATAAAATTCAAGAGCGTTTGTTTCTCGAAATTTACGAAAAACCCAATTTAGACGAAGTGATGTCAGAATCTTCGGAGGTAGTTAATAAAAGGGTAAAGTTAAAAACAACTATTAAGGCACTTAAACAAGCGTATGATTTAATATGTTCGTTATAATAAATTTACTTACTTTTTAAAAGCTGTAACAATTAAATAATTTTTTTTAATTAATATTATTTTATTGATTTTTTTTGAGAATGCCAAATATCTCTTTTATAGTAATTTATATCTAATTTTAGATTATAAATTACATCTTCCAATAGTCTTGCTCTTATTACAGATAAGGAAGCTGTTTGACCTAGGTTTACATGTACTATATGTAAATGTAAATGTTCATAAGTAGGCTTATAATGAAAAAACAATATAACATCTTTATATTCCAATTTAAAATGTTTTAGTTGATCAATAATAACTGAACGTGCTTCTTCTAAAAGAGTAACATCTGAAATGTCTCTTATAGATCTAAGATTAGCATCTTTGAATACTAATAGAAGTTGAATATCATCTGTAGAAAGTTCTGTCCATTTGTAGTTAGGCATAAGTATAAATTTATCATCCTCGTAGTATCTAAATTTTTCTTCTTTTCCAGATAAAATATTTTCAATCCATACAACAGGTTCATTTGTCCTTTTCGCGATGTAATCATCGTACGTTTCCTTACAAAATTCCATTTTTGAAGTGTATTTGACGAAATATTTCTGAGTGGCTGGCCAAATTAAACGAAATTTTAGATCTACCTTAGCTTTTACAGTGTAAGCGTAATAAATATCGTTATGTAGTTTAAGTTCTACATCTTCCTTAATAACGTCTAAAAATTCATCTTGCAGAACCGATTTTTTAGGGAAAATACAAATAGCTGGTTCATTCTTTATTGTTCCTGTATAAACTACATTTTCAGACTCCAAAGTGACAGCATCCACTTTAAACTGTTTTATCATTTTAGGGGTAAAAATTTAAGATTAACAATTAATGTTCAACAACATATCTTAGATTAAATATAAAGCTGTCAAGGCTTTTAATTAACAAATTTAAAGAAACCAAACATTTTAATTTTTTCGGTATAAAAAAGAATAAATTTTTTAAAAAATAATGAGGATAATAAATCAAAAAAATACTTTTTTGTTAGTAAATTTTTAAATTTAAATATTAATTACTATAAGTATCCCATGCAATAATAAAACAATCTCTTTTTTTCTATCACTTGCGTTCTATGAAAATATTTTTTATATTTTACAAATTTAAAAAATATAATTGCTTATTAAGTACTTAAATCAGTCTGTTTGTTATTAAACTGCCTTGTTGTACCACAGAAAATATTTACAAAACATAAAATTTATAAAACAGTTAAGATATTAAAATAATATTACAATTCTTAAAATACAAATTATTATTTACTAATCTCCTTAAAATTTTTATATTTGAATAAACCAATCATCTTATTTTTTAAATATAAATTTATCTTTAAGGGCCTCACTAAACAATGAAAATTAGAATAATTATAAGACATCATACAACTAATTACACTCTAGAGATTAATAAAACAGATACAGTAGCAAATCTAAAAGATAAAATATATAACATTGTACATGTAGATCCTAAGAGTCAGATACTGTACTATAATGAGAAATATTTGACAGATGATAAAAAACCAATAGAATCTTTTGACATAAAAGAAGATTCTATTATATTTTTAAGAGAAGAAAAACAAAAAAATATTGGACTTTTTAATCCTCAACACATGAAGTCAATGTTGGAGATGATGCCACAAATGAAAGAACAAATGGAAGATAACCCACAGTTACAAGCTATGATGAATAGTTCTAGTTTCCAGGAAGAAATGGTAAACATGAGCACAGATCCAAATTATTTAAAAGAACAGATGAAAAATTTTGATTTAACTGTTTCTAGATTAGAAAATATGCCTGGAGGATTTAATATGATAAATTCTATGATGAAAGATGTACAGGACCCAATGCTTGGTGCTTTTACCGACAGCTTAAGAAATAAATCTTATAAAGAAGGTGGAATGATAAAGACACCCATTACAGAACCCTTGCCTGGAAAGTTTAATAAGCAAAATTTATTGTTAAAATACAGAGAAGAACTAGCACTTTTAAGAGCAATGGGATTTGAAAATCCTAAAAATAATTTATCTGCACTAGTAGCATGTCATGGAGATGTAGTTGAAACAATAGAACATTTAAAAAATAAAAATGAATAATTTTTACAAAAAATATGTAAATTAAAAAATTACACTTTAAAAATAAAGCATTTTTAAAAATATAGAATTTTTATAGTTAAAAACAAAGCATTTTAAAAATATAGAATTTTTATAGTTAAAAACAAAGCATTTTTAAAAATATAGAGTTCTTGTAGTTTTGAACAAGTTATATGCTTTTTTAATAAAATAATAAATTTTAATTAGAAATCAAATACTTCTCATTTAAAAGTTGTATAAAATTTTCAGTATTAAAACTACAAATATCGGGAATGGCGAAAGAATTGTTTTTGAATTTTTTTAGCGCTAAAACATCTTCAAATCTGAAATTGTAAGGACTAGAAATTAATAAGTCATTAATGTATACCTCAAGACCAAACATAAGTGGTTTATCACTCGTTATTATAAAATAAACATCTCGTAAATCAGGAATTTCAAACATTTGATCAAGAACCTTCCTTTTTAATAATTCCGTAGCAGTAAAACAATAGGATCCATATATACTCTCTTTACTTAATTTAACAATAAGACTATTAGAATCATATCTAACCTTTTTAATAGCCATTCTGCTACAATAAGAATCAATATAATCATCATATTCTATAATTTTAGCATCTAAATAGTCCTCCTTTGTCAATAAATTATTATAAGTCAATTCGTTAAGCTTTAATTCTCTACTTCTTTCTAAAGAGAAAAATCTTAAGGATATAATATCTTGAGCTAATAAGCCTAATATCTCAGAATACAAGTTAGATTTACTGACAATTCCTTTTTCTTCTAAAAATTTCAAATCTTCACGAAGACCATCTTTCAAGTCTTCAATGTTATCAAATTCAATGTAATTTTCTGAAGGAACATTTAACATTTGAACTTCTTGTTCATACAACATTCTTTCCTCTTCAGTAGTATTTCCTAAAATTAGTTCTAAAACATTTCTTCCTTTGCATATTTTAATTAGTACAAGAAGATTCTTCTTAGTTTTTTTAATATAATTATCAACTGCTAGTTCTCTGCCATCTACTTGATTAACCCAATCAGAATTCAAAAAACTAAATGTTAATATAACATTTTCATCTTCAGATATAGATTCTAAATCTGCTAGTAAGTCTGAAGTAAATAAGTCTTGATTTTCAAATACAACTGAAATAATTCCATTTACAACACGAACTGGTAAATAAATCATAGATTTCTGAACTCGCACCAACTCATCAAGAGATTCTAATTGAAAGTAATATTCTAATGATTGTACTTTTGTTATTAACTCAAGAGTGTTACAATACTTATTGCATGTTTCTTTAAGAAAATCATAAATTGGTAGATAAACAGTCATATCCTCAGAAATCACATTAATATCATTTTCTGCACTAAACTTACTTATAAACCAAGAAATTAAATTTATTAATTTATAAGCTTTGTTTCGTACAGCCGAGGAAATTTTAAATCTCGAGTCAAATACATCACCAGCAAGAATAAAAGGATATATAAAATCTTTTAAAAAAAATTCTGTTCCTGTTTCTTTTAAATAATATCTCAATATAAAAGGAATATTATTTACATTATTTTGTATAAAATCAAATATAGATTTTAAAACTCCTCTCAATACACTTAGACGTGTTTGATATAATTCCATAACTCTTTTGTTTTCTAATGCTTCATCAAGACTTTTTACAGTATTAAATAACTGCTTGTAAATTTCCGTAGGATTGCATTCAATTTCAACATTTTCTAAATTTTTAACAATAGAAAATAATGCTTGTTTAAAATATTCTCCTTCTTTAGATATTCTAAAATAATTTACCATCATGCGATAACTGACATCGTTAAAAGTTTGCAAGCTCATGTCAACATTTTCAATATTAGATAATCTATACTGCAAATGTACTTCCATTACTAACTTAATAAATAAAAATTCTTCTTTCTTTCCATAAACATTGTTAAAAAGAGGTAATATGACAGTACTAATAAAATTCTCTTTATCTTCAACTTTAAAAAGTAAATTAGATAATACATCAGGATTGGTTTGTAAATATTGTAAAAGTGATTGTATTGGTTTCAAGTTAAAATTTTCATCAACAGATTTCTTGTAAGTAATTTTGTAAAGATCCAATTTATTTTTAATCATAAGTCGTATTCTAGATTCAATATCTTCAAGATAAACCTCTTTACGGTAAATTTCTTTCAATTTATCATTAATTTTAGTATGAAAATCATCAATAGATTTTTCCTTAACCATTTCTTGCGATTTTCTAAAAAATATAAACATAAACTTTCTAATATCATAAACAGACACATTGGTGTGATAATAAATATCATCAAAGGCTTTCGCATACAGAAATGATTTAAATTTTAAACATATCTTATCATTAAAAGATAAATTTATATTTTTAGATTGTTCTTCATCCCTTTGAATATTTTCAATAATTAAATTTTCTTCTTCTAAGAGTTCTGTCCTTATTTTATTTTTCACAACTTCTAAATCTTCTTCTTCATCTGAGTCTTTGTGACTAGCAATATCCTTTTGTATATTATCAAATCTTGGCATTTTAACATTTAATAATTCACTATCCATTCTTTCTATGTCTTCAGATTTAAATACCTTTCCTGCAGCACTAACAATTCCACCAGTCATACCTTTATCTCTTAAATAGTGTGCTAAGGCGTGGATACAATAGACAACCTTTGGAAAATTTTTCTTCTCATATAAATCAATTACTTCAAAATAAAAATATTTAGGTAGTCCAATATCCTTAAGACTTTTTAAAAAAAAGTTAATGTTATCAGTATGTCTATATTGCAGTGTATTATCTATAAAAATAGAACCCACACTAACAGGAGAATAATGCTTAGCCACTTCTGCAAGAAAAACACCTTTCCTCATCTCTTCCTCAAATTCTTCAAAAGATTCAGGCAGAACTGTAATTTCACCAATCCAATTTTTTGCTTCTTCTAATCTACAAAGATAGTCATAAGTAATTGTATTCAGTCTTTGTGTATCCATTTCTTCTGCAGTAATACATGTATCTGTACCTAATCGCTGATGAACGTTAATTATATTTTTTTTCAATTCTTCTTTCTTTTCCATTTATGGGCATAAAAATAAAAAAATAATTTATAGTTTAAATTTATGCAACAAACAAACTGTTAAAAGCCCTATTTTCTAGTAAACTTCCATAAAAATTTTAAATGTAAAGTTCGTAACAAGACATAAATAATACACGAATTTCTAAATAATTTAGATTTTGTTTTAATGGATATTTATTATTTATAATTAATTTTTTACACCAAAAATATTTTGAATTTTGGATAAGTTTATTAAAAAAAATTTAATTATTTTTTAATTAAACTTTTACAAAAGATAATTATTTTGAAAAAATAATCTGCCCTATAAGACTCCAAAAGTAGAATTAATTTTTAATAAAAAATACTTTTAAATCCACAATCTTCTATTGAATACTACAATAATTGTATTTATCGAGATATTATTTTATTTTATTTAATGTAAATAAAAATTAAATATAACGGTAAAATAATGGACAAAAGATATTTATAAATGAGATATAATATTATTAAAGTTAATATAACATTGAATTAAGTTTACTTTTAATGAAAAATAAAATAATATTTTATGAATGGTCCAAGCAAAGCATATAAGTTAGGTAATTAAAAAAAATAATATATAATGTTATTTTAAATAAATTTTCCTGATAGCTGTAATTCATTCTATATGTTAAAATGATAGATTTACAAATATTATTAATTTATAATTGAATCAGTTATAATGTCAATTTTGGATATTGTTTGATATAATCATAGATTTTAAATTTTAACCCCATTTTTAACTTAAAAATACAAAATAGTCAATCATTTGTGTTTGGTAGAGTAAAAAAGCAACACACTTTAAAAATAAAAGAAATAAATTTTATAATCATTTTAAATTATATTCTTTTTCATTTTTATTTAAAAGAAATCTTAACAAGTTTTGATGTTCTATATCTAAAGGTAATTGTTCGTTTTACAGCATTCCAGTTTCCTTCAATAATATTTGTGTGAGTTTTTGCCTGCATATCAACAGAATTAACAGAATGATTTACGTCTTATGTAAATAAAATGTTAAGAAAGATCAGAATAACCTTTTCATCAGTCAGTATATATTGCAGAAGCATTAGAATATATTTGGTACAGAAGATTGTTACGGTTTCTTTATCTCTCTTATCCACTCGTTGTATTACAACACGTCTGTCGGCTCTACTCACCGCACAAACAATCCACACATCCTCCACAGGGTATCCTCTGTTAAACTTTTATTTTTCAAATTTCTTTCATCTACTTCTACAATAGAATTATTATTTTTAAAAGCATTTAGGTTTCTTACTTTTTTAAATGTCTTATTAAAGGTTTATTTACAAACATTTGATATTCTTTTTATTAAATATACTGGCACATGTTTAAGCCACAAATTAAGAATTTCGGTAATTGCTTCCACAGCCTTGATTATCTTCAAAAGTTAAGCCTTTCAGCAATAAATAATTTTTTACAAGCAAAGAAAGTACAAACTAGTCTATTTTTTTTGCTTGTGCAATTTTTAAAATCAACCATCTTTTTTATAATTATTATTTTTTTACATCCTTTTATCACTTCTGAAAAATTTTTAAATTTTTTCAATTTTATCATTTTTGAGGCTAAAATTTAAAATTTTTGATTATTTCAAAAAATATCCCAAATCGACGTTTTCTACATAAATCAAAAAAACAACAATTATGTGTATCACCTGCGTTTTTCATTCATATTAAAAGTTTGTATTTATAGTTTTAAAAAGCTGCAACTTCCAAAAATTAAATAATGTTAAAAAACAAAATTTATTTCTACAGTAAATTTATTTTCTCAAAGCTAACAATTTTGTTAAGGATTACAAGTTTATTTTTTAAATTCAAAAAGTTTGATTATTTCTAAACTTTAACGTGAATAAAATTTTTTAATGGCAAAAAATGTATTTTAATCACATCGTATGATATATGATTTATAGGTAATGTTGAACGTTAAAAATTATAAGTAAATCACATAACAGATTCAGATAAAACAGTCGGTAAGATCTAATAAACGACGTTGATAAGTACAAAAAAATTAAAAATAAAATTTGACAGTTTTATTTATTACTTTTTTTTGTTATAAGCATATTTATGATAAACTTATTTTGGTATAAGTTATGCGCCTTTTTTCTTTCTTTTTCAAAAAGTTTTAGTATTTTTTTGAGAAACATTTATAAAATTTTTTTTTAATAAGATTAATTTCTTAAATCCAAATTTCTTAATACAAATCAGTAAAAGCGTTGAAACAGTAGCGCGAGCAATTTTGTTTAGACAAAAAAATTATCTATAAAGTTACGTTACGATAGTTTTAAGATTTTAGCTAAGTCTTTAATATTTAATTATTTTTTGAATTACTTAAAGATTTTTTTAACAATTTTTTTTATAAAATTTGTAATATTTTTATACATAGCTTTACATTTTAATTAAATAATAAAATAAAATAAAATCTGTTGTATAAGAATGAAAAAATTTTGCATTGCTTTGTATTCTAATATAACAATTAAAAATAATTAACCATAAAAATTGTATAAAATACATTAACTTTTGTCAAGAATAATATATTCATAATTACATAACTTATTTAGTTATATTATTACTTTTTGATTAACAAAAGAAAAAAAGTATTATTAAATAAAAAGTTTTTAATCAACTATTTTATACTTATCTTTTTCACCAGATTGATCGACTAATACTAGCATTTTTTTGTCACACAGGCTATTTAATATTGGCTGCCATTTCTCGCTAGATAATCTTCCAACACCAGTAATCCAAATTTGTCGTGCTTCTTTAATCGTAAACTCAATGTTTTTACCAAATTTCTTGTTTAATTTAGACATGTAATAATCATCGTCTAACTCTTTTTCGTGACTAACATTTTTTTGAGCTTCAGATTCTTTTACATCACTTTTGTTCTTTTCGGCATCTCTTTTTACTGGAATTTCTTCTTCATCAGAAGATTTAGATTTTTTAGAAGGTGGCATATCACCTTTATCCATTGTATTCTTTTTATTCGGTTTGATAACCTTCTTCTCTTCAAGCAAAGGCTGCTGAATACTAGTTTCAGGTACAAAATGATTTCTTATCGCTCTTAAATCTTCAGAAATTTGTTTAAAATAGTTAATTATTAGATTGCTGGATTCCTCCTTAGAATAAGATGCATTTTGTGATTCTTTAGCTTCCGTTTTACTTTCCAAACTTTCAGGGTGAGACATAGCAGAAGGAGATTTCTTTGATTTTTTGTTCAAAGAAGATAAATTTTTTTCATGCTCGCTACTTTTCATTTTTTTTTCTTTGTCAATGTTAGAAGGCATTTTAGGAAGATCTTCCTTTTTTTCCGAGGTTATTACCTTCTTGTTATTTGCAACCTTTTTACTTACAGGCTCATTTACTTTTTTGTTTTCATTTTGTTCAGCATCTTTCAGTTTATTTTCGTCAACATTACTTTTTTGTGAGCTTTTAACACCTAAACTATCCTTCTTTTGTTTCTCCTCTGCCATAACATTTTTACTTTTTTCCTGTTTAGTCTTTTTCTTTTCCTGCTTTGATTGACTGCCGACAACCACATTCTCTTTTTTGTCTCCTTTTTTTTTATTTTTTGGGTCAATCACAGATTTTTCACTTTCCTGCGGCGACGTCTTTTTCGTCTCGTTTTCAATTTTGCTCATGTTTAAGGGTCATAAAAATATTTTAAATCAAGAAAAGGATAAATTAACAAATTTATCTTACTATGGAAAATTCGTTTACGCCGTTTATGCATGCAAAAAAATGCATTCTTTTGCTTTACGAATTAAATTTACTATATTTTGCAATTTACATTTAAAGATGATTTGTTTTACAACATCAAAATTTAAATATTTTAAATTCTTATCCTTAATTTATGTGATGCACAAATTTTATAAAAATAATTTATGTGATGCACAACATTTAATAAAAAATTTATAAAAAATGAAAAGACTAAATTTATAAAATTGGTTAATTCAATATAAGGCAATTAAGCAATAAAATTTTATGTAGAAATAATTAAAGCTTAATAACTCTTTTATGAATAACGTTATACGTCTGTCTAAAAACGTAAGAGCTAAGTGTTTCGTAAAGAACTTTTTAGTGATTAAAATAAAGATATTTTTTTTCTTACCCACCTGCAAAAAAATACAGTCTCTAACATATTAATAGGGTAATAGACAAATATTTTTTTGTTCAAACTGTTGGGTATACAATAGCATGCCAAATATTTCAATGTGAAAATATCAAGAGATATTTTTAATTAAATCCACGTTTTTTAATAACAATTCTTTTAATAACGACAAATCGGCAACAACAGCAAAATAAAAAATGCTTAGAAACAGTAGAAATGACGACACTGATGCATTTCTAGCATATGTAAAGGGGCTGGGTTATGGTTAGTAATTGTGGAGAAGAAGGAAGGGGTTCTTCTTACGAGATCATCTTGCTGGGGAAGTAATGATATGAGCGGAGGTTGTTCCCTGGAATATATGATTTGACAACCTATGTGAACTGTTTATTAGGAGATTTAAGGGTGGGATGAGCGGCATTTGACACATTAAAAGTTTGGCGCGGCATTTTTATTAGAAAGGGTTTTTTTGGCATACTTAGACCAAATGAAGGGGTTAGCAATGAAGGATGAACTTTTGAAAAATGTGCTGATTACCTTTGTGCTGGGTAAGCTTTTAGATGATATTGTAGGCACCCTATTAACGAATAAATCGGACGAACTTACATGGGATTATATATATAATACCTGCGAAGGTCTCGATTGTAGCAACAGAGCAACTTCTAACTCGGCTATGCTAGAAAGATCTAACTTTCGAGAATATGAAAATTTGTAAGATTCGAAGCATTAAAAAATGTTGGTACTGCAGAAAAAAGAACGTTTTAAGAAGAAATGCCTAAAAAGAAAAAAAGATGAAAAAAGTAAAATAACTTAGGAGATCGAAGTAAATGACAAAAAAAGAGAAGATTGTTAAAATAAAACAATTAATTTTTATAAAAATGTTAAATTATTATGTAATGTAAGCGTTGGTGATCTTAAAGTTATGGTTGGCGTGGGAAGCAAAGTTTTATAGCCTTTGTTGAACTTGGTGCTTGCGTAAATTTAGTAAGAAGCAAGTCTGTTCAAAAACAAGTAACAAAATTAACTGGTTCACTTATATGGGCCTACGGTACTAAGATTAAGACATTAGGGACGACAAATTCGAAAGTTGTTATTGATACACAAAATTATGAAGAAGATTTTATTGTGAAGAAGTAGATTATGTCAAGTATGGTTATCGGATTAAATTTTCTTACGAAACACAAAGTAAAAATCATCTTTGGGCCGGAATTTTAATTAAGTGATCGGAGAGGAAAAATGGATGGAGAAGACAAATTAGGTAAACTTAGAATTAATATGACAAACTATTCTGTAGTGATAAGTCCATGTTACATATTGGGGCACGAATTAAAAAAGGAAACTAGGAAGATATTAGATAAATACTTAATGAAGAAATAATAAGAGGGTCAAATAGTCCCTGGCGTAGCCCAGTTGTTCTTACCAAGAACAGAACGACAAATACAGGTTGTGCGTCGACTACAGGACTAAACGAAATAACGATTAAAGACTCCTATCCAATGCCCGGTGGATATAATAATCTCATTGCATGAATCAAAATTTTTTACTAAACTAGATGCGCTTTCTGGTTATCACCAGATTAAGATAGATAAAAATGACATTGGAAAAAACTACGTTCTCGAGCGTAGGAGGACTATATAAACTTGTTTGTATGCCTTTTGACCTTGTAAACGCACCCGCCATATTTCAGAGGTCGATGAACAGGATACTAAAACCCTGTCCTGGAAATTTGCTATGGCGTACATGGATGATATTATTATTTATAGTAAATCGATAGAGAAACAAAGAAAACATGTAGGTAAACTCTAGAACTAATTAAAAAGGCTGAGCTGAAGCTTAACGAAAAGAGGTGCGAATGTGAACAGGCGGAAATTTAAATATTGGGGCATGTTGTGTATAAAAATGGGGCCGGGATAGGTCCAGATAGAATTAAGTCAATTAATTACCTTGAAACTCCTAAAACTAGAAAAAAATTAGAGTCTTTTCTGGAAATGATTAATTATTGTAGTAAATTTATAATAAATTTGTGTAAGGAAACAGCATATTTATATGGTCTTATTAAAAAAAATGCAGATATAAATTGAAAGGTACTTGTAAACGGAGAAAGATATGTCAAGGCTATTAATTCACGTAAAGAAATTATCGACAAGAGCTGCAAAATTAGCGATGCCAGACATGAATGAGGAGGTTATTTAAAACTAAAAGATATTTAAAAAATAAAGGGCATTTTTAACAAAAAATAATAAAATGTTATAGAACGAATTTATTTATTTTAATTACCTAACGACCACAAAAATATATTAAAAATTTTGCTTTTTTCTCGACTATCTATCTACACATCTAAAATCAAATTCTATCAAATATACGTTCAGGAGTTGTCTTTGAGCTTCATGCTGTACACTTAACTAAGTTTTAGCATGATTTCGCATACATTCTACGTTTTGAGTATGGATATCGTTTTCATTTAGATTGACAAAACTCAACCAATTATTTACCTCAGCATGTACATATATTGAGCTGTAGTATAATACTCTATAAGCATTCCATTTATTGGAAAAAATTCTTGGTCCGGGTCTTATTCTCCATATAATAACTTCCATCAATGTTTCCCGTGTTCTATTTATTACAGGTACAAGAAACATCTGAGCGCTTTTCTTTCTGTGCTACCAAAAAACCCACATTGGATCACCTATTCGTCCTCTATTGATTTTCGTTTGTAAAATGGATTTATCTATTTCAACATCAATTGCACGTTCATCACCATCAATTCCTTTTAAAATATTTGAGCCAACTAAACGTTTTTCAGCCACAACATCTCTAAAATATTCGTACCACGCAGAGACCCTGTCAGAAACAATGCCGATTTCTTTGACGACTGTCTTCTGTGGACAATAATCGCGCAAAAACAAATAATGAGCAAGATATCAAGATAAGAAAGCGCAAAATTTTCAAAAACAGAGCCATAGTTTACAGGTTGGTTTCAATTACATGTACCACTTCTACGAAATTGCCATCAGTACCCACACAAAATTCCTTTTATTTTAAATTAATCTCATTGCAATGCCACAATTGCAAATCTTAATGTTTTTGATTTGTCGCAAAGCAGCAAACTCTTCCAAAACATCAAACTAATCTTTATTGCAAATTGTATATAGTTTCTTTGCAGAAACTTCATTTCAAAAATTTTGGCTTTATTATCAATATCACCAGAAATGATCGTGTTTGCTTCTTGTCGTGACATTTTTTGAGTTTTTTATAGTTTTTTTAAAAATGTCCTCTATTTTTTAAAACGTCTCTAGTCTAAAATGCCTCGATTTATTTCAAAAAAATCCACCGACGCGATTTTAAATAAATTTCTCGAAATAAAATAAGAACGAGTTAGGATGAATTTATGAAATTACTACAATAAGCGAGTATGCTTGTGAAAAGAAAAGGTATAATTACAACATCATTATTTAGATTAACAATAAGTAAATCCCCGGAAGAAATCAGAGGGGTATTGTACCAATTTTCGTTAACCGCTGATGGATGGGATCCTTTTCTGAGAAGAGCAAAGAAATCGGCCTAGGTGGAATTCCCAGAAAATGCAGTGAGCCAGGCGTACGAAAACAGAGAATACAATTATAGGAAAGTCCAATATAAAGAAAAGAAACAGAAAGAGATTAAAAAAAAGAAATTTTGTGAGTTGCGTGGAAATAAGTTTCATTCCAGCGATGAATGCTTTACAATCTTGAAATTTAAGAAATTGGTATGGACAAAAAACAATAATAATAGGAAAGTTTTTGAAAATGTCAATGAATTGTCCTTAGAAGAGAGTTCGGGGGAAACAAGGGAATAAGCGATGATAATACTAATAAAAAGTATTACATATAAAATTTTACAAACAAAAATAAACGATCAAGTCATTTTGTTCTGAAGTTTAAAGTGGTAAAAAATTTTGCGAGATTTTAATTAATACAGGTGCAAAAGTTTCAAAAATAAATCACTCAGTATTACCAAAAGATATTAAAACTAGTCCATACCACGGATGAATGGGATGAACAAATGGCGCACCAATTAAAATTCTGGGACAAGTTAATGGCGTAAATATAAATTTCGGAAATTTTTACTGTAAACTTACGTTCTTAGTACTGGCAAATAATTTAAAATAGCAACTCTTGAATTAATAATCTTAGTGGTCATAAAAAGATTTTTAAAAAGGTAGGCAAAAATTTTTAAAAAAGAGGATTTGCAATGTTTAGAAGCAGAAACAAGCAAAATACAGATGATGATGCTACAAAAATATGAAAGTCTATTTACTACAGAAATTAATGAAATACAGCTACGTACAGAACATACATAGAATAAACACGGGGGATAAAAGCCCAATTTAGAAAGAAATAATAAAATAACATTTATTACGAAGAATAAATTTATAAAGAAATTGTTAAAAGCTAAAATTATAAGGAATAGCAATAGTCCGTGGTGTTTTAGAATATTTCCTGTCACGAAACCGGATGGTTCATTACGAATGTGCATTGATTTTAGATCTCTTAATAACATAAAAATTAAAGATAAGTATCCGTTACCACAAATAGACGAAATCCTAGATAGACTGGCGAGTGCCATATATTTTCGACCTTAGATGCAACCCCTAGGTATTATCAGGTCGCCCCCGCAGAAGAAGACAAACCAAAAACAGCCTTTGCTTGAAAAAATGGGCTATATAAAATTTAACTGGATACCATTTGAGCTATGCATTGCACCTGGAACATTTCAAAGATGCATTGACACAATTTTCAAGAAGGAGTTAGGAAAACTTGTTTTACCTTATTTGGACGATATTATTATCTACTCTAAAACATTAGAAGAACATGAAAAACATTTGGAAGTAATATTTTAGAGAGAAAAGGCAGCAGGTATTAAACTAAATAAAAAAAAGTGCCAGTTTTACAAAAAGGAAATTAAAATTCTGGGTAATATAATACAAACTCATGTATTAAGACAAATCCGACTAAATACAAGCAATTGAGGAACATCCACTACCACAAAGTATAAAAGAACTGAGATCTTTTTTAGGGAACTTTAATTATTGTCGAGAATTTATTAAAAATTATGCATTAATTACAGCACGGTTAAATAACCTATTAAAAGAAAGACTAAGCACAGTCAAAAAAAATTATGTGGACAACAATGGCTGAGGAAGCATTCAAAACGATAAAACAAGATGACGCAAAAAAATGTTTGACATAAACCTGATTTTAATAAGGAATTCATTCTTACCACAGATGCATCGAGCATAGGCATAGAGACCATATAATCTCAGAAGGACAGCAAAGGAAAAGAAGATATGATATCAGCATTTAGTAAAGCTTTCGATAAAGCTTAGATAAACTATTCAGTCACAGATAAAGAACTATTTGTCGTTGTTTAAAGTATAGAAAATTATTGGCATTCTTTTTTAGGAAAAAAATTTACATTTAAGACAGATCATAAAGCCTTGACATACCTCTTAGGGCCACAAACCCAAGTAGCAGATTATTACGCTGGTCGATGAAACACCAAGAATATCAATTCTTGGGGTAAAGCACCTCAAATTAACAGTTTTTTTGACTACCCCCATTTTAAAATTTTTTATCCCTTATTTTTAAAATGCTGCACACAGAAGAAGAACTAGAAAATTATTTAAATAAAAAAAATCATTTTAAAATGATTTTTTTTCTAGTTCTTCTGCAATATTTTTTTAATTAATTAGTTGTTTACAAATATATTAAATTTAGTTATTTAAAGACACAAGTACTAGAGAGTAAAAGATTCAAAAATATATTTTTAAATATCTATAAGATAGAGAGCAGTACAACAATTTACTTACCTCACTATTTTCATTATTTCGACATAGCATAAATCTAAGTAGATAAATGGTAACAAGCTTTTTTGTTCTGTTTCTAAATGGGATGTTTCTTTTTATAGCATTCCACGTGCCCTCAATAGTGTTAGTATGTACGTTTTCTTTCTTGTTCATAAATTCTTTACTATGATTAACTGTTTTATGAGCAAAAAAAATATTTTTTAGATTATTGTATGCTTTCCAACAATCAGAATAAATAATAGTATAAAGATTTATTTGGGCCTTCAGAATATTTTCTAATGTTTTTGTTTCTTTTTTCAACAGATATGAGAAAAATCTTCTTAGTTCTTCTTTCTACACCACCAAAGACCCATACTCCTCCAACGTGATGCCCCCGTTATATTTCCTTCTTCCAAACTTGCTCTCATCTATCTATATTATATTGTATGTTCCTCCCAATTTTAAAGGTGTTAAGACAATAGTCCAGTATGGAACTATAATTAAACATGTAAATTATATCTGTTACTCTGTTTCTTGACAACCCACTTATATGTGCAATAAGTTTATATAGCACGTTATTTAAAAATAAATCAATAATTTTTAATATTGTAATAATTGAAACTTTCCTATGACAAAAACATGTATTCTTATAAATCGAATATCTATGTTTTTTTATTTTGTTGCAACAAACAACTCTTCCATCAGTGTAAAAAGAAATTTTTTCCCACACTCGAGACAATTTTTTACTAATATTCTTAATTTAAAATTATTCAAAGTATTCTCTATCTAGTTCTTTCTCTGTGTGCAACATTTTAAAAATAAGGAATAAAAACTTTATAAATCTAAATGAGGGTAGTCAAAAAAATTGTAAGTTTGAGCTGCAATATCCAATATAAATAAGTTTGATTTCACCAAAAGATATGCGATAAAACAAAAGACGTATGACTAAAAATCATTATCACAACAAAGCATTAAGAGTGCACAATAAATTGTTTAAAGAAAACTTTTTTCTTAATAGGGCAAGTAAGAAAGTCTGCAACGTTACAAGCGTTCTGGTGTCCTATCTCCAAACAGGCCACATCCTACTAAGTTACTCTAGTAAGTCAATAATGTATGGAATTTGGCAAGAAAGATTTCTGAAATATTAAGTCTGTTTGAAATTTTTCAGTCGAGAAGAGGATAATTATAAGACTTGTTATAAGATCCATTATCGTCAGACTTCCCAAAGAACAATATATTTCCCGATCTAATAGATTTTAGGTATTATAGAGAAGTAAATGATGGGTATGTGTATGCTTTTCGTCATGGACTTATTTTCCAAGTTTATATAAAAAGTTCCTTTTCGAGTAAAGACCACTTTATCTGTAGTTCCTGCAATTAAAATTATTTTTATGTCAAATCAGCCCTACTTCCCTATAAATACAGATAATTTAAGAGAATTTTGAAATATTCTATGTCTAAAATGTTTTTTTTTTCATTTGATGTAAGGCATGTTAAAGGCCGTGTTAGATGTCCTTGGATACAAAGACAGGTATAAAAAGCCAATAAAACGGGTGATTGGTTCTACGATAATAGATGCTCTAGCTAAATGGGGGTCGGTGAGAGAAGATACAACTTATTCTTATAATAAACTTCGCCACACCACAACGTCAATTACATTGTTTATTTGATGTTCGGTTAAAATAAAAAGTGTTGATGATGGCTAACGAACAAATAAATTTTATACTTTTAACAATTAACGATTCTAACAGTGATTTAGAAATTGAACATATAAAAGATAAAATATTTATTAGATATGTTATATTTTATAATTTAGATAATTTAATTCCAGAATTTATTGAAGAGCAAGAACATAACAGCATGACTGTTGATAATTCTATGAAAAATTCGGTTATGTACAAAAAAAAAGCTGCAGATTGTATGATTGAAAGGAGTCAATGGCATAATGATTTTTTTTCTATTATTTTAATAATAGAGTTCTAATTAGGCCAGATGTTGACAATAATACACAAACAAGAAGAATGCTACTTCATAAACATTTAAATACTATAGTCTATATTGTTGTAGAAATATGAAAATTAAATAAGGTAAAGTTTGCTGCAGGAGATAACAATTCGATAATTATTGAAGAAATTGATATAATAAAATTTAGAAACCAGAAAGTTGATTAATTGGCTTAACTAAATACTTTTTAAATATTTTTTAAAAAAAAATCATTAATAAACCAAATTTTTCCGCCCAAAATTTAAAAAAAGTATAAAAAACCTTTTTTTTCACACCCCCTTGTATTTTGTTTTGTAAGAAAAAGTTTTATAAAATTTTACTCTGGGGTCAGAATGGGCGAGGTCTTTTCCTGACCGTGAAATCCCTTATGAAACAAAAATTGTCTTGAAGTGAAAAAATTGAAATTATGGTTGTTGTTGTTTTCACTAAACAAGTTGATTGGTTACTATTTTCCTTTTATAGGCGTTTAGGCGCTACTTCATTTTTTCACTTTCCTACTAACTAAGTACAAAAAATAAAAAAGTGAACGTAATTATGTGGAGGAGGTGGGGGAGAAAAGATGAAGTAAAGGTAAAAAAGCATTTATTTTTCTAACCCCTATTATAAAAAATTTTAAAAATGAAATTTAACGAAAACTTTTTTGTAAACAATAAAAAGACAATAGAATTATTTTAAGAAAACAATATAATTAGAAAAGAAAATGTATGTATTAAATTAGAAAGTAGAAAGATAATTGTAAATGCTACCACGTATATAGACGGGTGTGCCTACAGATGTACTTCTATGACATGTGGGTCTAAGGCTAGTCTGAAGAAGGGGTCAAAAATGGCCCCTCTTAATATAGAATTTGTAAAAAATCTAAGGGGGATGTCGCTGAGTACACGATTATAACCTAGCACCAGCCATTGACTTCTGCGATTGTTAAGAGAATACATTTATTAAAATCAAAGATTTGATTTTGCAAGTAATCTTTGAACAAGAGCCAGTAATGGTTTAAATGGGTGGAGAAGGTATTGGGATGCAGTTTGACGAAACTGCTATCTGTAATGGGGAGTTAATACCTAACCCATCTTGTACTCTAGACAACAAACATAATGTACAATGGATAGTGGGGGTTTAGAGGAATGTAACCGTAGGAAATTTGTTTTAAAAATTTAGC
>NW_020169724.1:0-1130 GCF_000988165.1 Vairimorpha ceranae
TAGGAATCATATTTGTGGTATTAATTACAACGTGGACCAATAAGTAAGAGCGTTTCGGTAAAATACCAATATATTAACAATATCTTAAATATTATAGGATTTTAGTCCAGACATATCATTATAATACGTCCTTTGGTTACTAAAGCTATGAAAGGAAAATATTTAAATTAAATATGTTAAGTTCAAACCTTTCTTCTTTCAACAGTCTAAGTGGTTCGGAGTACAAGGTCCGTCGCCGTAACAGGACTAACAAATCAACACACTCTTCAAGCTACAAGGCTTTGATTACAGGAGAGTCCTAGGCGGAGAAATACCTTAGTTCCGGACGCTTACCTGCTTATATTGCCAAAATATTATTTTTCAAATTTATAAATTTTTAAAAATATAAGTTAATAACTTGTGCAGTAAAAAAAACATGCAGTTTAATACAAACTTTAAATTCTTTTTTATTAATTTAGATGTATTATTTATTAATTAATACAAATATTTAGATCACATGAGATAATGTCAGCAAATGGAATCTTTTAACATAATTTAAAAAAAATTACAGCAGTAAGAGTTGCTTGTACCGTAGAAATATATTTATATTTAGCTTCTTATATTAAAACATTTCTACAAACTGAATCCAATTTTGGCTAAAAATAGCTTTACTAGGAAGGTTTTACAGGGGGCAAAAAAAATTATTTTTGCACTTTTTTAAAAATGAGAAGAATTTTGATGACAAACGAAGAAATACAAAATTTGTATTTTCAAGTAAAACTGTCAAACAAAGGCAAAAATGTCCTTGTTGTTCCTCTGATATTCAAATAAAATGCCCCGATGATGTATTTTTGCGACACAAGTGGAAAGGATGCAGATTGTTATTTATTATCTGGAAAAGCACTTTTTTCAAACACGCAGCCTTGACAATATTTTATTGCTTAAAATAATTAAATTATGGTTTACAGGTGCTTCTTGTGGACTAATGGCGCACATATTAGGCTGCAGTAAACAAAATATAGTCAATACCATAAATAAACTACAGATCTTTAATATTTATGAGGGATATTTTAAAGACGTAAAACAAATTTTTGAGGAAACAACATTGTTGAAGAAATCGATGAATCAAAAATAGGAAAGAATGAATATAA
>NW_020169723.1:0-1130 GCF_000988165.1 Vairimorpha ceranae
CAGATGGAACTTATACACAACGTGTAGAGTCATGTATCAATCGATTAAAGTTGGGTATTAAGGCGATGAAGGGTCTCACGTTGGAACAGAGAAAATTATTTTTGCTAGAATTTATATTTAAAGAACGTCTTTCGTCAGATAAATTTATATCTTACATTAAATTATTTGAATGTTAATCTTTTTTTATGGGGTGTATAACCGACCTGATCCAAAACTTCTTTTATAATTAGTGTTGACCAATTGCACACACCATCATGATATTTTAGCTATTTTCCAAATATGCACTGTCACAGGCCATAGCGGGCGTGAATTTTATTAATAAAAATTTTATAATATATCTATGCCAGGTTTAAATACTCCTATTAATTTATAAAGTTTTATAGTGGCAGCAGGCGCCGCGGGAGCTTTTTTTACTAAGCAAAACCGACACCTTTGGGATTCGTACCATAAACAAGAAAAAAACCCTCAATAGTTTAAGTGAGGTTGACTTGGTTCAAAAATCTCCTGGTAATTTTTAACCTTTAATATGAAAAAAAATTGTCAAAAAACGTTATGTAAAGCAATAAAAGTGGAGAAAAAATTGCTTTTGATGTTTATTTTACAATTTCAAAGAGCACAGTATTGGTAAGCCTGTTTGGAGATGAAATAAGAGGGGATGTAAATCTTACCTTAAAACATTTTTAATTTTAGATTTAGAAGAACTTACAGACCATAATCATCACAAAGATGATGAAATTTTTTTCGTTTTATTCTTAAGGCAGGAATTAAAAATGGAGCATTGAGTACTTCAGAACCATCGCGAGAAGTTTTATCAAATGTAGTTGCGTCGTCGTGGCAAATGGCGTCATTTAATCCAAAAAGCATGAATACGTATGTTAATATGCTTAGACGAAAAATAATTACACCTTTAATATTAACTATGATATTCTAATTGAATTGGCAGTTACAAAAAAAGATAAGGAGTTTTTGTTCTTTGATTCTGGTATAGAAGATGCTAACAAAATAGTAGTGTTTACAAAATAGGAGAATTTAGAACATTTTATAAATTGTAAAACTGTGATCTGTGACGGAACTTTTAAGTCTTCACCGTCAAATTTTGAACAACTTTTTACTTTGCAATGTAAATATGT
>NW_020169725.1:0-1125 GCF_000988165.1 Vairimorpha ceranae
CATCATTCAACCCACCAAGACATAATAAGATTTAGGAAATTTTAGATTATCATACCACTTTGCCAACTAGGTTATCAATATCCCCCCTTCCTCCACTGGAGGAAAAAAGGATATTGAGTGTCATGATTAACTTCTCTATTATTTTCCTCTCTCTTTCTGGGGCTATCTTATTTATAGTTTAATCGATCAATCATATCGTTACAAATGTGGCCATATTATTGGTTGCTTTTGATGATTATGATACCCCCACATTCAGCTGTGAGGTATTTTTTTACTTTGTTTTTTATCCGATTTGTGCCATTTCCTATGTTTCTTTTGATCAAGCATGTGCCTTTCCCAATTGTGTCTGTCATTATAAATTCCAATTTCCAATTCATCGGCATTTCATCTTCGCTTGGGCTTTTTCTGTATATTAAAGCTATATCTCCTATTTTGAGCCGTTCCTTTATTTCTACCATTCCCTTTACGGGTAACTTCTTATACTTTCAAAGTTATAATATCTCCATCTTATAATCTTTGTTTATCCACTTAAAGCATGAAGGTTGCTAACTTTTTATCATCCAGGGTTCTATCTGCCTCAAAATCTTATTATATATGGGCAAGTCCCCATTGCTAGATTGTAAAATGAATTTGGTGCCAATGTTGCTTTTCGTAGTAGTAAGCCATCTCTTTTCGCCGTAACCAGACAACTTTCATGGAATGATTCTTTACTTCTGGATTGTTTTTTCAACTGCTCCTGTTGTTTGATGGTGATATGGGATCAAATTTCTATTTTAAATTACGAGCGTCCTTCAATGGCAGAACCTCTTTGTTTTCAATTTCTGAGCCGTAATTATACAAAATTTGCTCTGATTTTTCGTTCTTTTTGATAATGAAATCTTTTACTGTCTTGTAAACGTCTTTTGCTAATTTTAATATCAGATAAGGGTCTTCTAAGGGAATTTGCCTACATTTGAAAAAATTAGGAAGAGTAAAAATAAAATAAAATTATTGTCATCTAAGAAAGCTTCTCCGGCACCAAAACTCAAAATCAAATAATCAGTGACACACACTAGCATACCACTAGGGCCTTGCTTGTAGGAAGATAGGGAACCCCGTAGGATTAGTTAAAATCCATTAGTCATA
>NW_020169726.1:0-1115 GCF_000988165.1 Vairimorpha ceranae
ACCATAAGGAATTTGTAATTGAAATAAGTTTTGTTTTGATTTTGACATAAAACAAAGGAAAGTAAATATAGAAGCTTACAGAAGCGACGGTAGAGTTGTGCGGGTCATCGGAATGTTGCGAGAATCCATTTTAAAGACGTCTGGTGCATCCTTTGAAGAACAAGTAAGGAAAAGTACATACACTTAAAATAATAGTTACCATACAGGAATTAAATTTACGCCACACGAAGCAGTAAGGGACGAAACAGGACAAGTCATGATTCAAAATGAACCAGAAAGCATCTATGCAAAACAATTTAGACGAAGATACAGAAAAAATTTGAAGTAAATTAAGTAGTAAGAATAGCAAAAAATATAACTTAAAGACTAGCAGTAAATACGAAAAGGGAAATTTTTAAATGCGGGCGTGATTAAGGCCAAATGTAATAATGATTCATATGCAGCGCAATTGGATGACTCGGGAAAACTTGTAAAGAAAAGGCATTACGACCCCAAAAGGTTGGGTAGTTAAGTTGGCTATCCTGGGAGGTTTTAATATTTGTATTTTTTTTACCCCCGTTGTGATAAACTATAATATAAAGTAACATTATTAAACTAAGATCAATTTGTAAATGCTTTAGTAACTTGAAAAATTACTAAACTGTGTTCTAGCTTTATTTTCCAAAAATTCTACAAAAAAGATGTCTTTAGATTTTAAATAATAAATTAAATACACAAAGAAGCGGGGTGAATTTTCTTTGGTAATGACAACCTTTTTAAACTTTTTGTTTTTATGTAGGATATTTGTTTCAAATAAAAAACTCTTTTATATAGAAAAAAGTTCAGTAGAAGTTAATTTAATACGTTCTTGAAAATTTCTGTTTCTTTATCCCACAGAGAGTGACAAAATCGGATCTCTAGCACCTTTTTCTAACTAAGTATATACAGCCTATAAAATAAGAAATACATGGCAAAAGAGCACGGTTTTGCATTGTTTCTACCATAACGAGCATCGCCCTCTTGTTTATTTTTGCATTTTATACAAATTTAATACATTTTTGTCATTATACTAACTGTTTTTTTAATTTTTAAAAAACTGTAAAATAAAAAATGCATATTTTTAATTTAATATCTAA
>NW_020169727.1:0-1113 GCF_000988165.1 Vairimorpha ceranae
TAAAATTTAGTATGTTCACCTTTCACTCTTAATAATTCATTGCATCTACTGTTCATGCTCTTTACCAACTTTTTATACACATCTACATCTATCTTATTCCACTCTTCTTTAATACATTTCTTTAATTCTTTTAAATTTTTTGGTTTCCTTTTCCCTCTTCTACCTTAAGAACATGCCATAGATTTTCTATAGGATTCATATCTGATGATTGTGGAGGCTAATCTAAAGTCAAAACTTTTTTATCTGACAAATAATCTCTAGTGCATTTACTCGTATGCTTCGGATCATTATCTTGCTGCAAAATAAAATTTTTTAATTTAAATTTTTTTACGGAAGGCATAAAATGTGTATCTATAATTCTACAATATACTTCGCTTTTCATTATACTGTCAATTATACATATATTTCCAACACCTGCACTCGATAAACATGCCCAAACCATGATACTACCACCGCCATGTTTTACTGCGTGTTTTAAATTTTTTTATTATATTTTAGGCCAATTGTTTTCCGCACAAAAACTCTTCCATCAAAGCTAAATAGATTTATCTTTGTTTCATCATTAAAAATAACCTAATTTCATCTGTTATCAGAGTAGCAAGTATGTTTACTTGCCTACTGCTTTCTTAACATGATATGCTTTTGAGACAGAAATGGTTTTTTACATGAAATCCTATTTTACACAAAAATTTCGTATACATCGAGGAGATATATTTTTTTAGCTATTTTTTTGAGTTATACAGCAAGCTTAATACTTCCAATTTGTCGATAAGCATTTACTTTTTTTTCAAATAAGATATATCATTAGTATTAAGTAATAAAGGCCTACCAGAACCCAATTTTCTTTCCAATTGTCCTGTTTCATTAATTTTTTTTATTTTGGAAACTGTTGATTGGCTTATCAAAAACTTTTTTGCAATTTTTTTTTGTTTCCAGCCAATTTCTAAGAAAGCCTTAATCTCAATTTTTCACTTAAAGATATTTTTGTGTCATAAGGGATAAAAATAAAGTTTTTTATAGTTGTAAATAAAATTTTCTTGCCAAAAAAATATTCCTTTTTTTGCCACGCAAAATAAAAAAATTTCTGTTAATACCAAAAAAGTTTAAAAAACA
>NW_020169728.1:0-1112 GCF_000988165.1 Vairimorpha ceranae
AAAATTTTCTTGCCAAAAAAATATTCCTTTTTTTGCCACGCAAAATAAAAAAATTTCTGTTAATACCAAAAAAGTTTAAAAAACAGTGTAAATTTCTTTCAGTCTATTTCAAATTTCCTATCAATGTAAAAATAAATGATGTAGCTTTAAAACGTATGATTATTATACTATTTAAATATTTCTTTTTTGTTTCCACTACTGTATATGTCTTTGTTTATGTATGTATCATTTAAAATTTGATAATTGTATTTTTTTAATCAATAAAATCGGCATAGGCGCAAATTTTACAATTCAAATAATCGAATGAAACTAAAAAAAATAAATTTAAAATATTAAGCTTTACATAATAAAACTTTTTTTGAAAAATTGTTATTTATTAAAGAACATTTCTCATAATTTTTAAAAAAGAAAGATTAAAATTAAAAAAATGTTGAGATTCAAACTTTTTTATATATATAGACTAGCTTACGCTGTCCCGTTTTCAACGGGACCTAATTTAATATGTTTTCTTTCTTTTTATTGTATATAATGTTCTTCTATGTATGTATTTATTTTATTACTTTTAATTACAAATTTCATTTTTATTAAATTAAAATTTACCATAAACACCTTGTATAAGATTAATTTAACTAAACAAAAGCAAAGGGAAATGCACAAAAACAACGTTTCGTGCTTAAAGAAATAAATCCTACACTTATGATACTCGTATTTAAACATAATAAAAATGCACCATTTTTAAAAAGAAGGGTTAAAAAATAAAAAAATGTTCAGATGTATTGATTGATGTGCTTTTTTCAAGTGTATTGTATATAGTGCATAGTAGCGATAACTCCTTTTGTAGTAAATTTGAAATTTTACTATATTTTATTATGTATTAAATTTTATGGTTTTTATATATTTAACAGTTTGATTACAATTCGGCTTTAATGAATACAATTGAGTTATGTTTTGTATAAATCATAATATTTTACCATAATGTTACCACTTGTATACAAAGAATTTTAAAAGTTTAAAAAACGAAGAGTTGAAAAATAAATAAATGTTAAGATATCATTCTGATAGCTTTTTTGAGGCTTTTGAGATTTTTAATTAATTTTAAAAAATTTCTACTT
>NW_020169730.1:0-1100 GCF_000988165.1 Vairimorpha ceranae
ACCATAAGGAATCTGTAAATAAAGAAATTTTGTTTTGTTCTTGACATAAAATAAAGGAAAGTAAGTATAGAAGCTTACAGAAGCAATGATAGAGTTGTGCGGGTTATCGGAACGTTGCGAGAATCCATTTTAAAGACGTCTGGTGCATCCTTTGAAGAACAAGTGAGGAAAAGCACGTACACTTAAAATAATAGTTACCATACAGGAATTAAATTTAGCCCAACCCGAAGCAGTAAGGGACGAAACAGGACAAGTCATGATTCAAAATGAACCAGAAAAAACCTATGCGAAACAATTTAGACGAAGGTACAGAGAAAAATTGGAATTAAATCAAGTAGTAAGAATAGCAAAAAATAGAACTTAAAGACTAACAATAAATACGAAAAAGTGGATTTTAAATACAGGCGTGATTAAGGCCAAATGTAATAATGATTCATATATAGTTCGATTGGATGACTCGGGAAGAGTTATAAAGAAAAGGCATAATGACCTAAAAAAGTTAAGTAGGCGGGGTGGCTACCGCATGAGGGATGTTATATATTTGTATTGTTTTTAGCCTATTATGATAAACTAAGATTAATTTATATATACTTTAGTAACTTGAAAAATTACTAAACCGTGTTCCAAATTTAATTCCCAAAAGTTCTACAAAAAAGATGTCTTTAGATTTTAAATAATAAGTTAAATACACAGAAAAGCAAAGTAAATTTTCTTTGGCAATGACAACCTTTAAAAACCTTTTGTTTTATTGCAGGATATTTGTTTCAAACAAAAAACTCTTTTATATAGAAAAAAGTTTAGTAAATGTTAATTTAACACGTTCTTGAAAATTTCTGTTTCTTTATCCCACAGAGAGTGACAAAATCGGTTCTCTTGCACCCTTTTCCAACCAAGCATACACAGTCTGTAAAATAAGAAATGCATTGCAAAAGAGAACGGTTTTGCATCGTTTCTACCAAAAAAGCATCGCCCTCTTGTTTATTTATGCATTTTATACAAATTGAATAGCTTTTTTTACATTTTTGTCGTTATACTAACTGTTTTTTTAATTTTTAAAAAGCTGTAAAATAAAAAATGCATATTTTTAATTTAATATCTAA
>NW_020169729.1:0-1100 GCF_000988165.1 Vairimorpha ceranae
ATGATAAATTATTATTTTTATTGCAAAATGTATTCATGTAAAAATGATAAAGCTCATCATTTTGGTTACTGTTGTAATTTTCAGCTTGTGTTATGTCACCCCTTAATTGGTATATTGTATAGTTTTGTTTTCCACGTTCATTAGTAATAATTGTGCTACTAAGTGGCGTCAAATCGCTTTCTGAAATTATTAAAGACAAAAAATTATTTAAACCATGATTTACATTTGTATATCAATTATTAAAATTTTCATCTATGAGATCTGTCAAATAACCTATTAGATTGGGATCTTATTTGGTTTCATAAGAATTCTTATCTTTTGTGTAAACCCGTTCTTAATTCTTTTGTTGTATCTCTTTTTTTCGCAAACTTTTGCCATCTCAACGGCCTTTAAATAATATGATGTATTTTCTAGATCAATTAATAGATCAAAATCTAGTACTTGTATAGAACAAAAAGTTATCTGAAATCAATGTAACATTTAACGGCTAAAAAATTTTTTGTTATATATAGAACAATGTGTCAGCCATAAAAACAGATTCCGACACCTGCAAATGCAGATAAAACATTCTCCAGTTTTTAATGTCAAGCTGGCAACAACCAATCTTTTAAAGTCTTTTGAGAAGTACGTCAATGTTTAATTGGTTGTTTCGCTATAAATAATAATTATCCTGAAGAAGGATGAGAAAGATTTTAAGTTTACTTAAATTGATTGACTTTTACATGTATTTGAATGAACTGAAAAAAATATTTTTTTACCCCTATATTTATTAATACTATTAAAGAAGAATAAATAAAATGTTAAATTCTGTTAACAAGTTGTGTAAAAAGAAGTGCAGTTTGTATAAAAATACTGTTTTTATAAATTGTAAAATAGATATAAACTAAGTTTTAAAAAATTTAGATTTATTTTTAAATTTTGTTTCGGTTGCACATATTAGCTTAATTCCTGGAATTTTTAATGAAAAATAATCAAAGTTACTATACTGTTAAAATTTGGTTGGACCCAGGAATTGGGGGACAGAAATTTAAATTTTCAAAATTTTATTTTTAAATAATTTTGAGCCCTTAAATATTGAAACTTTTTAAATTGGCAAGAAG
>NW_020169732.1:0-1093 GCF_000988165.1 Vairimorpha ceranae
GTTTAAATGATTAAATTAACAGTTTGGACCATTTGCTAAACAAATATGTTTATTGGTTTACTATAAATATAAATAAGAAAATTATAAATTTTAAAATGATGAATCAAGGTAGCCACTACAACAAAAATTCTTCTACAAGAACAAAGTTCAATTTCAATAAAAACACCTTACGTAAACATATTTCCCGCAGCATCCTAGAATGCTTTTTAGCCACAGAAGGATTCCTGGCACACATGCCAGTGGTGTTACCTAAAAACATCCTTCCTGATAAAAGAATTCTTTAATATTTATTGGCGACCAATAATCTTAGATGTCCTGATATGTCAAGGTCAGAATATTCAATGTGCCAATCAAAGCCGTTACACTAAAGTCGTGTTGTTTCACATGATTGACCTTCTCCTTGATTGGACACATGCTGATCCCAACAGAATAAATTATATATTTTTTAACTTTAATATAATCAAAAATAAATTTTGATATATATATCTATAAGCCATTAACAAAATATAAGATAACATTAGTAAATATAAAGGTAAAATTTAAATAGAATATTTAGCAAAGTATAAATCCTTTAAAATGTAGATATATTACAAAATAAAAGTAATTTCAAAAAATGACACCTGTGGGATTCGAACCCACGAACTCTGTTGAGTCGCAGAACTTAAGTCTGGCGCCTTAGACCACTCGGCCAAGGTGTCTGAAGAATACAAATAGTATATAACATAAATGTTTATTGAAGATATATCATTACTTACTTAGAGTAAAATAATGACATTTATTCGATTTTTATACTTTTGTTATGTCCTGTAGCACAAAATAGGCAGCTGTTATTTTTTTTATTATATACAACTAAATTTTAAATAAATAAATTTTAATTAATTTTCTTTATCCTATGTCTCTCTTCTCGAAATGAATTATTTATAATCCACTATTCATTTCATTTTTTATTCTCTTCTGATTCTATCTTATTTTGTAACCTACTTTTTTTAAAAAGATAAGGTAAATTTTTATTTAATTTTTAACCCTTTTTTTCTTACTTTTATAAAATTTTTTGGATTTTTTATTAAGAAAGAATAACACAACTATTAAGCTA
>NW_020169731.1:0-1094 GCF_000988165.1 Vairimorpha ceranae
AAAATGTACTAGTCCCTGCTCTCATGTATGGTAGTGAACTATGGGGCATGTCTAGTACAAGATCAGGTAGGATTACTAGAATCCTTAGGAAAGCAGTCAGGATGGTGTTCCGGACAAAAATAGTTCCATTAGATAGGATAATGGATGAATTCTCGATTAGTAGAATTCAAATACAAGCAGCCCTGAGCAGATTTAGGGCACTAATGAAGTGGAAACACAACAAAACGATAATCTCGGAGTTTGTGGATCAAGCTCCCAGGGAAAGGAAAACCACGTGGAGTTCAAGGACTCGACGTTGGTGCAAAAGGTATGTCGGTCACGACTATGAAAGCATTGGCTACAGAGTAGCCAAAGACAAGATAGTCGAAGTGCTTAAAGGAAGGAGAACCTATAACTCTACCTTGGCAGCTTCAATAGCAGGCGAGTATAAAATCCTTGAGTCTCAGCTCAAGTATATACTGATAAAAGTCAATAATAGACAGATAAGAAATTACACCAAAATCAGGTGTAACTTGGTAAGATGGTCTTCTGCTCTGGCGAATGCCAACAGGATCCCTCAATTCTACAGAGGACACTGTTTCCTTTGTGAGGGAGAACAAGAATGCCTTGAACATTTCTTGTTAGATTGTCCTGCCCTTTCTGATACAAGGTCTCTCTATGAGGGAAGAATAGTTGAGTTGGTAGATCTAACTCGGACAAGGAAAGAGCGAGTCACGATGATTGTTGGCAATATCAATGACGTCAAGGCTTGCTCAAGAATGAGAAAGGCACTACTCGTAAGAGTAGAGTTCTTGGACAAGATGGTAGTACAACGCTACGTGCTTGTACGAGAAAAAGAAAGGCTATTCAGCCAGAACAGGAGCTAGCAACTGCTAGCAAGAAAAGTGAACACATTTACCTGGGGGAGGTATGGCAAGCTGCTGATGCCGTAGCATTTGCGTTGGATCAGGTCAGGTCCTTTACTGGCGATTGAGCCAGGCGTGTTATCCTTTAGAATCCTGCTGAACGCAGGTCACGGGCTTTGAGCCTGTGGTTCTAGTCCTAAGGGATCTTCTTTCTCCTACAAGCAAGGCCATAATGGTATGCTAGAGTGT
>NW_020169339.1:0-36151 GCF_000988165.1 Vairimorpha ceranae
TATTGTAAAAAAGTACATAGCATACCTTATGCATGTCTTGTAGAAGGAGATTTACAAGAAAATGACGATATGATGTTAACAAACTTAGTTGTAATTGATTAATAGTTTATAAACATGTTACATTCTAAATAAATAAAATATAAATCTATAATTTTATGAATTTGCTAAATATTATGTTAAGCTAGATAAATTTAGGTTTAAACAATATTCAAAATATAATATTTAAGCAATTTTCATCATTTTTTCTTAACCCTTTCAGAGTGGTTATCATTTATAACAAAATAATTTTATAAACATTGACATGTTATTCGAAAAAGCTGCGAAAACTAGAAATATTAACAATTATGTGTGACATTTTTAACAAAGAAGGACAAATTTATCTTCATTTGCAGTTATCAAAATTCGTCTGCAGACACTTTATACAGTATTTTTTCCCTGTCATAGCATTAAAGGGGTTAGCCAAAACTTATACAAACATTCTTGATTATGTGTATTTTTTACTAGTCAAAATTAAAATTAACAATATTTTGTTAATTTCTTAATTAAATTTTATAATGTGATTTTTGGGAGTAACGTGTTTTCAAAATTGTGTCTTAAAATAATAAAAGCATAAACTTAACAAATATACGGCGTATATTATTGTAAAATCTTTTCATTCATATTTAAAGAACAATCTGTGGGGATACATAATACTAATTTTTTCAATGTTATAGATATTCGATTTATGTTTCTTAGTTAGATTTTTAATGGTTAAAAAAATCAAAAATATTTCTTCTAACATACACGCTATAAAAAATCCCTATATAATTATATTTTTTTGTAAATTGGCTGATTAAAACATAAACGGACTGTTATATTATATCAATTTTTTATGTTTTTTAACCCTTAAATTGATGAGAAGAACAGAATAAGATTTTCTAATTATAGCAAATGAAAACGAACTTTTAACTTTATTGTTTTTATAAAATTTAATCAAAGATGAACAGATTTGTAAATTTTGCCATAAAAATGTGCGCTTCATGCATAATTCTAAAAATCCTGATAAGTTCGAATTGGGATCTTAATTATATGGTTGTCACTACTATCGGACAACTATCTCTTTACAATCCAATTTTGAGTCTACTATTTTAAAAATAATATTTAAACAATACTAAAGGCAAATTATTATTTCGCGTGTTATGATAATTACTCTTAATTATTGAACATCCGGGCTTGAGAAAACTTTAAAAGAAGCTGCAAAAATTTTAATAAACTAATTGCTTTTTTCTCATTGAAAATCCTATTAAACTGAAATGTTTTTATATTTTTGGGCATATATAGATGAAATTCGGGTTGAGTTATAATGTTAATGGTCATAGATGTAACTACGTACAAGCCTTTTGGTATGTCTGCATCGTAGACAAGCATTTAAACCTGCACTAGGATATGCTATTTTTGTAGGTTTTAGATCTTCAAGCGTTCTTTTTCCTTTAATTAATTCTATTGTCAAAGCAGGAAATATTATACACTCTGATGAAATAAAATCTTATAGATGCTTATCTAACTCAGTTGATTATGACTATTTCACTGTTTGTCGTAAATACAATTTTGTAGACCCTATTGCTGGCGTGCATGTGCATAGTCAGCACGTAGAATCTTATAATATGAGCTTAAGTGTAAATATAAGCAAGAAATGGAGTAACTAGAGCTTAAAAAAAGGCAATTTTTATTAGAATTAATCTTTAGAGAGCAGCATGCTGTTGAAAATTATTATCTTTTATGAAATTGTTTTTTTTAACGGGGGACTGAGAAAATCGGATCCTATAAAACTACTAAATTTAATGTAAAAGTGTTTTTCTATTAAGAACAAATCTTTTATGATTTATTAATTGTTATTTTTTTCTAAACTCGTTTCTTTGTTTTCGAGTTAAATGTTATTAAATTGTCGGTACTTTATAACAAGTATAGGATTTTAACGTATTTGTAAATTTCAACTTCGTTTGTTAACAATTCTAAAAAATTTTATAATATGTGCCCCCTTTTTCCTATGTAAAGTTATGTAGATTTTTAAAACTAATATTGTATGAAGTTTTTTTTTATTTATTCACTACAATGCTAGAGTAAATAAAAGATTTATTATTTTTAAAATATAGAAAAAAATGAATTTTTCATTGTGAATAAATATTAATACCGCAAAATTATAAATTTTTAACTTTGAAATTCTTTCTACGTATAAATTGTAAAGATCGACCCACAGGTTAAGCCCTTTGCGGCTTTTAATTACTTAAGGATAATTAATACTTACATGCATTATCGATATTTTAGATATAAAAAATATTTTTTTATTGTTAATTTTACTAGAAAACAAATAAATTATTAAAAAGAATAAATGCAATGACCAACTATGTTATAAAATAATACAAATATCCTTTTTAAAAACTTTAATGTTAATCATTTTTTATCAAATATTTCTCTTAATTGTAATAGTTTACGATAAAATGAATTGAATCTTCTGTCAACAGAAAATATTAACCAATTAACTTCATAAAAATCACAACTAGAAATACAACAAAAAACGCTATCATCAACCTTATGTATATTTTTACAAATCAATTTAAAAATTAAAAGTTTTTGAGATACGTCTTCATACCTGCTAAATTGATAACATGCTAGATTTAATGAATTTATAAAATCTTCCTTATTTTTCTTTTTCTTTGTATTAATATATATTTCACTTATCGTATCTAAAAAACTTGAAAGATTTCTTAGAGCAAGAATTGATTTTTGTTTCAGGTCATCAGAAAGATTGAATATTTCAAGTTTCTTAATAAATTGTGAAATTTGATTTTTAATTTTACGTTTATATAAATTTCTAAACCTCTTTTCAGATTGGTTGTATTTCTTATAAAGTTCGCGCTCTTTAGCTGTAAATTGATTCTTATGAATTGTTTTCCTAGTGTTTCTTTTAGGTTTCAAAGTAATTTCATTACCATTTATTTGTATATTAGATACTTTGCTAGTTTTAAATTTTTTTTCTTTATCTTCCACGTTGTTATCATTTTTGTAAACGCTATTTAAAAAAGAACCAGTTTCGGAATTCATAATCATTAATGAATTATAACAACCAAATTGTGTATTTATAAGAGAATTATTTGGTTTATTTATATAATTAGTTCTTATGTTTTGCATATCATAATCTGATATACCATGATCACTTGTCTGTAAAAAAGCGATATTTTCTGGATTGGCAAGTTGTCCTTGTAATAAATCATTTTGAGTTGTACAAGAAAATAAATTCGTATTATTATTGCAAAATGTATTTATGTGAGAGTAGGCCAGCGTATTATTTTGGCTACTATTGTATTCTTTAAAATGTGTGGTATCATAAACCAAATGTTCCATCGTACAACTTTGTTTTTCACATTTCGTAGTACTGGGTGTATTACTTATGCAACTATTTGGCAGAGAGTCGCTTTCTGGAGTTATCGAAGACAAAAAGTTACTAAAGTCACATTCTACACTCTTGCATGCATTATTATAACCTTCGTCGATATAACATGCCAATTCATTTAATATATTAAGATTGGATGGGGATTCATAAAAATTTTTATCTTCTGTGTAAACCTGTTCCTGAATCTTTTGTTGTGTATCTTCTTTTTCACAAAATTCTGTAATTTTAAATATCTTTGTGTATTCTGATGTATTCTCTAGATCTACCAATAAATCAAAATCTAAAAATTGCATCGAACAAAAAATTGTCTGCAACCAATATAACATTTAACGGTTAAAAAATTTAAAAAAGAATTGTTTGAACATTAAATATATAAATCAATATTTTATGTTATTTATATATCACATTGTACTAGATACAACGTTCTTATAATAATTGACAATCTTTGATATTTCTTATGAATTAAATAAAATGCAACTGAAAGCAATAGTAATTATAGGAGGACAGTAAAGATGTTGACATGTCAATCAGCAGTATTGGGTTGATGGCTTTGACATGTCTGTTATATAAATAATAATTATTAAATAAACCCATGTTTTATCCCAACAATTATAAAATTTAAAAGTACTAATTTACACTGAACAACCAAAATTAATAAAAAAAGAACAAATCTTATAATTATGTATTTATGGTATTATTGTCTCAAAGGAACGAATAAAAAAGTATAGCCACGGCAATGCGCCTAACTATCGAAATAATTGCATTCAATCTGTTGGAAAGAGAAATATAACAACAAAAATGCTTCATAAAGAAATCTTCTTTTTTGTTATAGCCCCGTGTCAGGTAACCAAAACGAAAGTTGGTTTCTAATAAAAAGTAAATAATTTTATTGTTTTTGTATTTTTTAAGGTTCTTCTTTGAGTAGCCTATATTTGTGGTAGTTCGTTCCATTTGTCAAATAATTTTTTATTACCCTTCTTCTACAATTTTCGAATTTATAAAAAGTTCATAAAATTGTCGGAAAAAGGGAAGATAATAATTTAAAGATGGTATTACTTTTAAACTATAAATAATTAAATGTTTCTTGAATCATGACTTGAAAAAACTAGAGTTGATTAAAAGTATTCAATAAATATTAATCTAAAATAAACTTTGTTATACTAAAAATTTGTTTTTAGACGAATAAAGAAGGTATTTTATTTTTTTAGTTAAAGTAATCATCTTACAAAAATGATCATATTAAATAGTTTAGTTAATTCAAATTTAATTTATTAACAAAATTAATAATAGTTTTGACTACCTTATGAAAAATAACAAAATTTATAATCAGCGATTTGTCGTGCACAGCACAACCTCTAACGGCCAATAAAGAATGAAACCACATACATTTTCGTGTATCCTGCGGTACTATCAGTTTAGGATGATACATTAAACATACTTTTTTGTCATTGTTGTATTATAAGGAGGAAAAACTACTTAAGAAAAGTTACATCGATAAAATTTTATTTTTATTAAAAATCGTTCTTTTACACATTTCAATTTGTACAATGTTTTTGTCCGGAACAAGCATCGTTCCGATCTAGGTTCTATCAGTATGCTTTAAGATACATCATTTTGTGTGTATTAATATCACAAAAATGCTTTGTTGGCTCACCACCTAGCCTGGACTGTTAATTTTTTACTTTTAAAAACTAAACAATTAAAAAATAATTTCATTATCAAAAGACGCAATTTAAAAAAGGCCTGCTATTTTTGAAGTAATGACTTTATGACACCACTTATATATTTAGAAATAGTTAGGTATAATAACCTCTTAGTATACTTCTGCGTACTTCTACTATGTTGTAATTTAATTCCGATTATACGCTTTCAATAAGATTTGTCATAAGTTCTCGTTGTTTTTATTAAAAGCATTGTCATGATTTACGACAATATGTCTTCCTTTAATAGGCCCTACAGCAATGGGTAAAGTTTATGTCCGTCTATTTTTATCGTAATAATTTTTCTACAAACTTTAAACCATTCATTCATTGTTTTTGCAGAAGTATTAGACACTATTTTAAATAGCAATTCACTGTTATTTTCTTGCACACAGCCAACAAGCTGGTTTGTGTTCATTACAAGCTCTTTAATCTCACTTGGGCCTTTTCACAATTTTCCTATTGCAATAACCTTTTTTTCACCCGTAAAAACTCTTAATATTCTTAATTTTACTCGTAATTCTTTCGTTTTCTTTTTATGCGTTTAATAGAGATTGTTTTTCATTTTTAAAATACAGACATAAGATATCCAAGTTTTATTAGAAATATGTTAAGGATATAACTTAGTTACCCAAAGATAAAGTATACTAAGATATTCATAAAAAGTACGTTTGACTTTGTAAAGTAAGCTCCTTGCAAGAAAACCATTGATTTTTTGCAAATTTGGTTTAAATAAGCATTTCTGTATTGGTTTATGTAGAAAAGGTCTTGAATTATATAAATTACATACACCACCACAATTGTATATGGATAATTTTTCCTCAATTGCCTATTTTAACACTTTGTTATGGTTTGAAGTATTTTTTGATCTCATATTTTGTGTTCTAAACTTATAATTAGAAAGGTTAAAAAATAAATAATTTTTACGTCATTTTGTTTTCCATGTTCAAATTAATACCATGAAGTTTAACTCAAAGCCCGAATTGAGACGAATGAGTCGCTTTTTCTAATTTTTAAAGATACACACAAGATCGATAAACAAAAAAAGGGTCAAAAATAAAAATGTCAACGTTTAGTTTAATAAACCCTTTAACACTCCTAATTGTCGAAAAGAAATTTATATATTAAATTTAAGTTTCTAATAATATAAATTGTTGTAACCTTTAGTAGGATGTCCAAACTTTAAGTGTTGTTCTATGTAAGAACAAATAAAAATTTTTTATTATTTAATATTTTATTAGCTTTATCGGGCATCTTCGTATAATAAATGCCGTTGTTATGCTTTTGGTCATGCTGAGCTTTTTTGTGTTTATTTCTTAATTTTGTATATCCCTTCTTTTTTTATTTTTAATTTATACCAAAATTTATTAAAATTTTTGGAGGGACAGTATTTATAAATAATTTTTCTATAAGTAAAAAAAAAAAACTTCTATCATATTTGTAATCAAATTAATCATCAAAAATTGGTTTAAAAAATCGCTGTATGTTGTAATAAATTGTTTAAAGTATTATTTTAATGATGAATAATTGAAAATATTGATTAATTTTTTTATCTTACATGCCTCTCCTTTATAAATTTATTTAAATATTTAAAGTAATTTTGGCATATTTAAGGGGGCTAAATTAAATCAAGACAGATTTTATAATTTTTAATTTTACAATTACAATGATACAAATGTCTTTTGTACAAAATTTTTTGATTACCAAGTATGTATAAAAGCATAACAAAATTATGAAATTTTTTAACTTGACATAAAAAAATTTTAAAAATTAATTTATTATAAGTCCAGTAATTTTTTTATTTCAAACAAATAAAAATTTATTTATTAAATGTCATAGCGTTTTTGTAATTTTTAGAAAAGAAAGATTAGAAATTTTTACTGAGTATAGAAATTAAAAATTTATTTCAAAAAGAGCTTTAAATGACATTACAATTTATATAACATTCGAAAAATTATTAATTATTAAATTCAAATTTTTATAAATCTTTTAAGTCAATTAAAATAGTTTAAAAAAAGATATTTGGACAAACAATCATGTATAATGATATTGACTGTAGTCAGTATTATAACAATATCGCCAATATAAGGCATTTTCACTCAACATTATAAATTACAAAAAAAACTTATTAAATTAGAAATTTTAAAAAAAAAGGTAAGAAAAAATTATAAAAAATTGTAAGGCTAAAAACACCCTATTCGGCCAAAAATAAAGGTCCTGAAATTTTTAAAAAAATATTCTTAAAACGAAATTCAAAATGTAAAAACAGGAAATTTTAAAATGAAAAATTAGATCTAACTGCTGATTCATTAAAAGCACATACAACTATACAATGGATGAATATTAAAGTAATTCTTTAGTAACATATATCTGACAAAATAGCGATTAATTAATTTTTAGTTCTACACCCAAAAAGAACAAGTGCTTTTACAGCAAACCAAGTTCTTTCTATAGAATTTTTGTGTACACCGGTAACATGATCTTTAAAATCACTATTATGATATACAGTCTTGTGATTAAAATTATATTTTTTAAAATTACCATATCTGCTCCAGAAATCACTATACGTTGTAGTCCCGGGCTCGATGCTATCCTTAATTTTCGTTTACAAAGTGAATTTTGTACGGCTATTAACTTGGAATAGCAAAACACCCTTTTTGTATTCCCTTTCCACAAGACCAAAAATTTAAACACCCCTTTAAATTGATCCTTGTTGTATTTTTTTTTGCCAAACTTAAACTTTAATTCATCAATTTCTATTATCTTATTTTCATGTTCAATTAATTACTTTTTTATAAAATTTTTCAACCAAAAGCTCGGAAACCTTACGTAAAGCATAGAAACACATTTTTTAGAAATTTCTAAAACACATAAAATTCCTGTGTTGTTAATTTTTTGTAACTATAATTCAGTTATTTTTATAAATTTTATTTTACAAATCTTTTCTCCATGAAAAAGGGTATTTTGCCATATAGAAGCTCGTTTTTTGTATTTTGGGATCAATTTATCTTCCATCTTATATATTGATACATTATCTCATTTTCTATACAAACATCTTCTTCGCATGTTTTACACAGAGTTCAATAAATTAATCTGATAAAATTTAAAATCTGCTCCTTAATACCTTTCTTCTTTAACATGTTAAATTTCTTCTTAGGGGTATTCTTAAAAAAATTTAACAACTTTTAATTTTGGCCGAACAATGTATCTTGCTCCGAATAATGGTTGGAATAACAATATTCCAATCCTATTGCATCAACGTTTTTGTGGAAATACAGGCAAATAAGCGCCCAGAATTTTTTAATAGCCAATGAGATATGTTTCAATGATATGTTTGTATTAAAGAACAAAATATTTTAGTTATAGTTAACAGTTTGGTATATCACCGAAATATTTCCACTTGTTGATCCATATAGTAATTAATACCACAGTGTAATATAAACTTATCTTATTTCATTTGTTGTAATCTGTTTATTTTATAGTGCAAAACTATAAAAATTAGTTGTAAATATACCCCAAGTATTGGAATATACAGGATGAAGAACGAGAAGTTTTCAGACAAGAAAGATTACAATTAAATATTCGCGCTTGAAAAAAAAAATTTTAAACATGACATGCATATTTATAAAAGAAGGTAGGCTTAAAACATTTATTTTTCTAAAATAATTTTACAAATTGGTGTATGCTTATGTTTGTAAAACAGCGAATTCTGCTTAAAGTAATTTTAATAAATTTTATTTTAGTAGCCTTCTTTGGTCTATTTTATGGTCGTGTTTTTTCTCAAACTATACTTGTATAAATTATTTCTTTGTTTATCTCCATGTTGTCGCTAAAGAAAAAAAACAAATTTATTTAAATAATAAATTTTTTATGTATAAATCACTATCTTAAATATAATAAAGATCATGAATTTTGAAATGTGGATAAATACCACACTAATAGTGTAGACCTGACAAAAAACTCGTTTGATACTCTAAAAGGCTTCTCGTTTTAAACTATTTTATGTGTTTTGATGTTATAGCTCTGTATTGTGAAGAAATAATTAAAATTTTGTAAAGTATTAAAAGTCAACTTTTTTAATCTTATTATAAAATAACCAGTTACAATCTAATAGCAACATTTTTGATAACTATTTTAATTACTAAAGGAATATCAAAAAAAATAATATAAGAAGCTGTCCAAAATTTTGTAATGTATTAAACGTATCTACGTACATAACTTATTTCTACATAAGCGATGCGTGCAATTTACAAATTTTAATTTTCTTTTTACTAAAAATATTATATTTTATAAATGTAAATTGGCGTAATTTTTTTGAATATCACCTAATAGTGTTATATTGCTTGATCATACTAAAATAAAGGAATGAATATTACCTTGAGGTTTAAATTTACCTCTAACACTTGTATTAATAAGCTTTTTGTTTTTTTATTCTTCTGGTTGGTCATTAAAAATAGTCGATTTTGTTTGAAGGATTGAGATTCTTTTATTTTATTTGTTATTAATCATCGTGATTTTAATATTTTACAGTAAACAAATAAACAACAAAAATGCATGTGAAATTAATACTATCAATAAACAAATATTATATAGTAAGATACAAACAATATTTCAAAAATTTTAATTGCTAATCGATTTTTCCATACTTTCTTTCAATTTAAATAGTTGTTTGCTAAAATAATTAAATCTCTTATTTATACCAATTAACATCTGTTTAATTTTGTTAAAATCATAATAAGAGAAGTGCAAACTTCTATTGCTCACCAGTAAAAATTCATTATAAATTAAGTCGAGAATTAAAAAGTTTTTAGAAACATCGGCATAGTGGCTAAATTTAGCGCACGTTATATTTAACAATTTTAAAAAGTAATGCATCGATGGCTGATTTGTATTTATATATATTTTACTTATATCAACTAAAAAACTCGAAAGGCTAGCTAGAGCAAGAATTAACTTGTTTTTTAAATCATCTGTTAAATTCGATGTTTCAAGTTTTTTTATGAAATGTGGTATTTTATTACTTATTATAGTCTTACAAAAAAACCTAAATTTAACCTCAAAATTTTTGCAGTTATCAAAAATTCTACGCTCGTTTACCGTAAATTGATAAACTAAAAATGTATAATTATTTTCTCGTTCACATTTTAAAGGATCTGAAGTATTATTTTCTTGAATATTAAAATTTGTATTGGTTCCTGATTCTTTATCTTTCCCATTATTATCATTTTTATAAGCGTTATTAGAGAATGTATTAGTTTCGAAGCTGTTAATTGTAGATGAGTCGTAAACATGAAATAATTTATTCATTTGATCATCCTTTGAATCATTAATGCGTATGGTCCTAAGATTATTCGTATAACGATCTGATAAACTTGAAACATCATCATTTGCTTGAATAAAAGTATGATTTTCTTGATTAACATATCGTCCTTGTATTAAATTGTTTTGTGTCATATGTAATGGTAGATTAGTATTATTGTTGTAAAATAAATTCGTGGCAAAATTATAAATTTCATCATTTTGGTTACTATAGTGATCTTCAAAGATTGTTGTGTCATTAATCAGTTGGTTTATTGTACAAGATTGATTTTCACATTCATTAGTAATAAATGCAGGATGTGTGCGGTTGTTCAAGAAAAATTCGCTTTCTGAGGTAATTGTAAATAGAAAATTGTTTAAATCATTATCTACATTTGTATTTTCAATATTCAAACTTTCGTTTATAAAGTTTGTCAAATCATTTAATAAAATAGACTCAGGTGGATTTTCATCTAAATATTTATTTTCTATTTCGGTTGAAGCTTGGCTCTTTTGGTATATCTCTTTCTTTTCACATGCTTTTAAGGTATTTGATGTATTTTCTAGATCATCCAAACAGTCAAAGTTTAATATTTGGGTTGAACAAAAGATTGTCTGCAGCCAATATTGCATTAAAGGCTAAAAAAATATGAAAAGATATTAGTCAACAATAAAAATTTAAAGTTCTTTTTTCTATTTATACAATAGAATATATTCAATGTGTTATATCAAGCTGTGACAAAAACATAACTTTAAATTTTTATTGCAAATTACAAATAAGAAATAAGAGTGAAAAAAAATAATGAGGTTATTGTAAAAGCAATTTATAAACAAATTTTAAGAGCACTATATAAAAAATAAATTAAAAAGCTGTGTAAAAAGACTCTAAATACTGGAATGACAATTAAGTAAATATACAATACAAAACTAAGATCTTCTTTAAAATAAGGGAGAAAAATAGGAGAAAATGCCATCTAACTCCAGACAAAACTTACAAAAATATAAATATAGGCATAATTTATAAGAAAAGCAACCTTTTTAATATTTTTAGCAAAATTGGGGCCTTTTAAAATTTAATTCAACTATAAAATTGTGCTAACTACCTTTAAAATTTCTCCTTAGAACCTAAACAATATCGTTAGCCTTTTTAATTGTTAAAATTTGAAAATTTTGCTTAAATTTTAAGGTTTATAATTAAAGTAAATTGGTGGGATGCGGCTTGCTTGAAGATAGGACCCCAGAACGCTAATTTTGTCGCCGAATTTTCCAGTTACCCAACCTGTTAAAAGAATTATTCTTATACAATAATTTATAGATATGCACTTTTGGTGCTTTTTTATGATTTTTATCTTAACGCCGTTTTGTTGTTTATATTTTTTGTTTTGAACTTATTTATATTTTTAGGTTTTAAAATACACCAAAAAATATTTAAAACAATAAATACTATTTATTCCTTATATTGTGATTTTTCAATAATAATTAAATTATCTGTGTGATAGTTCACTGCAATCACTATAGATTTGTACATGGCTTTGATAATTTAAGTTATCTTTAAAATTTATAAAATTTAACCTTATGAAAATAGAAATCAACGGTAGAAAATTGTAGTTGTTAAATATACTATTATAAGCACACTCGGTTATTAACATCGCTTCAATTCATGTTTTTTTGATTGTAAAAGGTAAAATAGACGCAACAACTTAAAGATGTGTTAAAAAAGAATATTAGAAAAGGTTTTTATATTTTAATCAATATTTTCTCTAGCAAAAGTCGTTCAACTTATTTTTTGTTTATTGTTAGATACTGACTATTTCCAGCTCTGCAATTTATTTAGATTTTGAGATGCAAAAATAGATAAGTATAAAGCTTTGCTATTAGGATGTTACAAATTGTATATTGATTTACATCTTGTTATCATAGGAATGCCTGAATCATGTTCAAAATGACCGAAAATATTCTGTCACGACGTCGGGTTATTTGAAATACTAATAATGAAGTTGGCAAACAAGATACTATTTGAATTATTGGCAAAATTGATCGAACAAGCGAGAGAAATTTACTTTTTCTTAGTGTTGTTGATCGTACAATTCTTTCTTTATAAAAATAATAGATCCTTATGTTAAGTAATGAAGCATATAAACTCTGATGGTTATTCTTTTTTTCGCTATTGCAAGAGGCCACAATCTACGTCATTATATTGTTAATCATTTAATTTGATTTGTATCACAAGGCGTAACCCATCGTACTAAAACAAAGGATTTTTTTAGCACCGTATGAAAAGCAAAATACGAAAATAAAATAGCATTTATATAAATTAAATTGATAATAAAATTTTTTAATATACATTTAGAGGAGATGTATTATGAGCATTAATAGTACAGAGTTTACCGAGATTTATAAAAAGATTTTACCAGTCTTTTTTTGCTTAAATAGGTAATACTTACTTTTAACCCTTTTCTCGAAAAAAATTTGGCGGAATTTTTAAGAAATCCCCAAATTTGATATTGTAATATAGAAAAAAAAAAGTTTTCTAATAATCGATTTTATTTTGTGTTAAATTATAGCTTTTTTATTCTTAACATATTGTAAAGTTTACTTTAAGATTTAAATATTAAGACAATTGCAGTTGACATTAATATATTAGATATAAATATAAACTTAAAAGCATTTTGTAGCGATATTTAAATAACTTTTAAAACGTTTTAAAACTATACAAGACTATTATATCGTAATAACAAATAAAGAAGAACATATTTTCTAAATTTAAAATATACGTACATAATCATAAATTGGAGATCGCAAAATTATTTTGTAAAATGTTATAATTATTATAAATGTAGCTAAATACCAATCAAAATTTATTTTATTTAAAAGATAACTATGTTGTTAACTAATCATTTACTTTTTAATAGTTTATAATTTTAAAGTAAAATTTAGTTATTTTTTGTTTTAGTAACAAATAAGGAAATTTACAAGGTTATGGTGTATAGATCAAGGTCCATGGTTGTTGTATGCGTATTTAATTACTTAATTAATAACAATATATAATTTATATTGATACTTATCAAAAAAAACTTTTAGTTAAGTATTAGAAATTTTTATATCTATGATGATTAAATAAATCCCTTCTTAAAAATTATTAATTGATGCTTTTTCACATGTCTAGTGTAGCCTATGAATTGGCATTTCTATATTTTTTAATATAAAAATATTTAAATTAGATTTTTATTATTAAATTAAAAATGTAAATATTTGAATTTGTTTTTAATGTTAAATTATCTAAATTTATTCATTTATGTATATATGTAACGTGCTTGCCAGAAATTGTGCCTATGGCAAGAAAGCATTTAATGATGCCACGTGAAGGCTCGTAAATTCCTGGATAAAGAGTGTTTTTGTTATAATAAGTTTTATTTGTATAGATGTTGCTATGATTAAAAGGTATGCAATAAGTAGAACTATTTTTACTCATATCTTTTAATTAATTTTCTTATTTATATTTATGTTTAACCAATAAACATAATTGTTAAAAGAAAGAAGCAATACCTAAATTAAATCACTAATATGTGACGTTTTTAATTAATAGAATAAATTATTTGTTCATTATAAAAATGTAGTATGAGGATTATACTACATCATGTTTAGTAAAATAAATTTATATTTTGTTTCGACAATAATATTATTTATTTTTTTGTTTATTTAATTTCATCTTTTAAATTAATTTTTTTGTTTATTAATTTCATTATTTAAATTAATCTTTTTGACATCCCATGAAATGTTTTATATATTTTTTGTTTATGTTTAGTATCTGTCATGAAATATTATTTTTAGTTTACGAGGACAAAAATAAATACACTGCTTATTTGGGTTTAGATTATGAGAGTTATAATTTTATTAGTTGCATATATAGCATTGAAAATTCAATGTTTTGTTCCGAATGCTGTATTCGATCTAAACTTTTAAACATTCAATACATGCGAAGTGTTTTTACCAAGCACGGTCATGACTACGTAAAATTTGAAATAATTAATAAAAATGAAATGATTGAACTTAAAAATACTTTAATTGCTTTAACCTCAATGAATAAAGGGCAAAATATGTTAAAAGAAGAATTTATCAGAAATAGTAAAACCATTTTAATTACTAATTTTAAGGTTAATTTTCAACGTAGTTATTCAATTTGTCAAAAAATATTTCATTCAAGTCAAAATAATATTTTTTCTAGTTCATCGTGTGATTTTTTTATTGATAGAGAATCAAAATTTTATGACTGTAAGTTGACTAACGATATTAATTTAAATTTTAAAGGCAAACCATATACCATAGAAGAGTTAAATAGTTTACAAGATAATAAATCTATATTATATACGTTCAATAATATAGATGAATTTAATGAAATGTCTACAGACACGAAATCAAAAAGTAAAAGAGAATGTAAAGAAACGGATAATACTAAAAATATTCAAGAACATTTTGAGTCTACATATTTAATGAAATTTTTTTTACTATTTATTTCTATTTTGACAATAGGAATAGGTATGTTTTTGACATTTTTTAAATTATTTTAAAATAATTTGAATAAATTTTTTGTCACGTTCTAAACTATAATTTTTTTATTTAATAATAACATAGATTTTAAAGCATTTTAATGATTCTCATGTAAAATTTTTTATTATATAATCTAAAATAATTATGTTGAATTTTAGATACTGAAAAGCCACTTTTATTTAATTATGTAAAAATCAATAATGGCATAATAGACCTTTTGACACTGCTTATTTTTTACCTCTTTCATTATTAAGAAAAACTTAAAGTATTTCTCTGAAAAATAATTGCCCAAAAAAGTAATTTCTAAATATATTTATTATTTTATATAATTGACTTTTGAAAAAGCGTTTCTCTATTCTCTTTAAAACAATTTAATTCTTTTTTTATTAATACTACCAGCTTTTAAAAAAAATATTTAAGATGTTTTTACAGGTTTTAAATTTTATTTGTGTGTGCTCCTTGAACATTACAAATCCAACAGAGTAGTAACCGCTTCATGAAATGATCTAAATCCAATTACAGCTTTGGGTAAGATGGATAACTGTTAGATACAATGATAGATCCAACTACAGCATGTTTTCAAACATGTCCCGGATAGAAATGAATTTTACAGCAAAATTCATAAAGTTTCCTAATCTACTTTTCAAAAAATCATTGTATATTAGTTTTATTAAGGTTCTAGATAAATTAGATATTAATTTTTTTAAGGTTCTAAATGAGTAAGATATTAATCTCCTTTTACAGATAGCACCTCTATCAACCTATACCTCAATACTCTCTCCACCCATTTTGACTCATTCTGGTTCTTGTTTAAATATCACTTGCAATAATAACCTTTGATTTTGATATAGATATTCTCTAAACAATTGCAGAATTCAACGAACCGAGTTAGAGTAGAATCATATGCGCAGCAATACATTTCCGTTAAAATTTTTACAAGCTTTATATTTAAAGAGGCCATTTTTGTTCTCTCCTTAAGGCCAATCTAAAATCTACACACCTTCGAAGAGTATATGTACATATAATTTCTATATAATGACGAGCATTTGTTCCTCATTACGCAGCTATAATTAGCACAAATTATTTTAGTTTTAACTTAAATTGTGTTCTAAAAAAAGTTCTTTAGTCTTGTAATTTTCTAAAAATATATCGTTATTGAATTTAAAAGGCAACATTTTTTTTCTTAACTACTCCCATTATAAAGGTTAAAAAAATTTTTTTTACTTTACCCAATCTTTACAACTCCATTGAATAATAACATGGCGAAATTTTTTTGAAATTTACGTAGTTATTAGAAATAATAGAAAAGATGAAGTGGCACCTAGTTTTTATTTAAATTCTGCCACTTTTTCATTTTGACTTTTGATTTTGGATGCCTATAATTTTTAAAAAAGCAAAAATGTGTATTATTATCGTCCACTAAGCTAATGATTTAATATTGAAAAATTTACAAATTTTATGTTCAAAAATTTTTATACTAAACAACAATAATTTAAATATTTTACTAACTTTAATTTTATATCTCTTTTTGCAACTAATAAATATTGTTTAAAATATATTTAGCACAAAAAAATATATATCTGTTGTTTATGTAACGTAAATTTTTGTTTGGTAATTGAACAATATTGAATGCAATTTTTAATTTATTTGGTTTTATTAAATGTAACATCACAATGAGTAATTAATAATATGCAATGGCTCATATGTGGAGAAATAAATAATTTAAACTTAGCGTTAAAAATTTATTTAACCAAATAGATTATAGCAAGATAGGAATCAATTTGATTTAAAATTTTTTAACATTTACATTTAAATATAAAACAATAAAGATTTAAACTCTTTAATATATAATAAGCAATTAACATTAAATAATAAATGTAAATCAATAATAATTTAAGAAAAAAAAGATTATAGCATTTTTTATATTTTATTAACTAAAGTCAATTAATTTTGATATACTGTGTAATAGAACTTAAAAATTGTAATGTCGTTATGTTTTTCTATAGAAAGTATGACACATTTAATTATTTTTTAATAAAATTACAACTTTTATTAAATATAGATTTTACGTTGATTTTATTATTTTATTACTGCATATGTATTAAATATATTTTTAATTTAAATTAACAAATAGTCTAACAACCCCGTATTCAAAGCGAACATTTCTTTACAATTGTCAAATTAAGATTTTTAAATATCAAAATGGCCATCTTTTGCACCAAAATTAATTTATAATTGAATTTATTAAATAATGATAAATTGATTAAACCCCAAAATAAATAAAATATCAGTTTTGCCCAGCACAAACAATGGCAAATAAATATCAAAAAACATTTCTTTGTTTGTATTTACCCTAAAGAACAATTAGTCCTTAGCTCATTAGTTAGCATAAAGATTTATTATTGGTAACAAGTAAGAACTAAAACCATTTAAAAAATAATATTTACAATAAATATGGCTTTCAATAAAATGCATTTTTTCCACATCTCAGTCTTTATAATGTTTTGTCCAGAATAAGCACTGTTCCAACCTAAATTCCAATCATCAGTATAATGCCTTCTCAAAATAATTCTCTATTTTTTCTTATTTTATTAAGGGTTATAAAATTTTTTTTTAATTTATAAATTTGTTTACATTTAAACAGATGCACAAAAAAAGTAGAATCAATATAAAATAATATTCAAAATTAAAATCCATAATACAACATTTGAATAGCTTACTTTTTCAATATTTTTTTTATTTAAATACATACAAAAAATGTAGAACTAATTTGCTTCTCAAAATAAAGGGCTAAGCAAAAAATCATAAATTACTAATTTTTAATTTTAACCTTCTTGTTTCAATTTCATCGTTTATTTAACTTAATTTATACATTTTATATATTTTTTTTTAATATAAAAATATATATTTGGATTAATAATTTATAAAATTAATTTTTTAAATGGTACTAAATTAAATTGTTTTTTTATATTCTTTTATATATTTAAAATCCACAAACTAAAGTTAAAGGATGTTTTCATTATTTATTTTATAAAATATTAATTTTTTAAATTAAAAATAATGAAAATGCCCATGGCCAAATTTAATGTATTATTTTGGATGTTTTATATTAAGTCATTACAAATAATTCCAGTAGTTCCACAAATACAGAAGATGTATGAAATTGATTTGAGAACTACTTGTCCAACAAGATATGACTTTTATATAAAAAACTTTAATTCATCAAATATTTATATTCCGATTATGGTCGAAATCAAATCATCACAATCTAATATTCAAAGATTTGTTTGTATTCATTTTAATCGAGCAACTAATACCTACATTAAAAATTTATATTATTTTTTAAAAGATCTTACAGAAACTAATCAGATATTTTATAAATTTTCTTTTACCACAGCTTTAGGAAAAAACAATATTCTTAAAACGCATATTCCAACATTAAAATCTAAAGAAAGCTTAGGATCTCCACATGATACTTTAATTAAAAAAAAAACCGAAAATATTAGCGATATACGTTTAAAAATACAAAATAGTTTTGCAGAATTTGTATTGTTTAACAAGATTGAAACAATTTTATTATCTCGTCAGCTTCTTAACGATCTAACAAGCAAGACTGTTTCAAAAGTTGCGCATTCTTTAGAGAGCAAGGATTACATTTTATCATTTTTTGAAAGAGACTATAGTAAGATTATAAACTTTTTAAAAGAATTTGTTTCATTATTGCAAGAAGATAATGAACTTCTACAGTACAAGCTACCTATATTTTTTATAAATTTTATGAGAAATAACTCAAATAATTTTTGGAAAAATGAGCTTATGCTTTCTGATATAAATTTTTATACTTTTAAAGATATTCATTTATTCACTTGCTTTTTTACAGATTTAAAAAATTTATTTTGTTTAATTAAGAATCCAGATTACAAATTTGAACTCAATGATTATGATCAATATATCGGAACACTTTGTGGTAATCCATCAGTTGCTATTTCAATCCACTTTGAAGAAGATATTGACGAAAAAAATTTAAAATGCTTTGTTTGCAACAAAAAGAAAAATGAGTTAAACTTTAAACTAATGATTGATTCAAAAAAAAGAACTGTTTTTTTAATGTTTGACTTACGTTATCTGAAAGAATCTAATATAACGCAATTAGATTGTATAGTACAGACACCAAATAAACACTATCAATCATGTAATATTGATTTAAAAAATTATTTAAAATAAAATTTTAATAAAATGGTTTCAAAATTTTTACATTAGAGATTAAATTTTATGCCACTGCATTTTTTTAAAGTCTGCATGGTGAAAATTTCTGTTTTTAGCTATAAACATTTCAATTTGTAAAAATCTTTACAAAAAAATAATCACTTTATTTGTTTTTTAGACACTATTATGAATCTAGATAAAAAGAAAAATTGTTTTTAGAGTAAACCTTTATTGTTTTTGCATTCATAATCTAACTGTTGATTTTTTATTTATTCTTAAAACAAATTGCCCCAATTTTTTAGGATTGGCAAAGAAGAAGAGAGTTAGCATTTTGGAAATAGTACTAAACATAAAAAAACAGGTAAATTTTTTTAGATTTGTAGGTAGAAATGTTTTATTGTAAAAAGTTTTAATATTACAGCGTGAATGGATTTGAAAACACATGACCATGTAACTATTATAGTTATTTGATGCTAATTAATGATTAAAGCGACAATAATATGTAAATTTTTTATTATTACATATTAAATATGACATAGCGACGCCATATTTTAATAATTAATAGAACGTATGCAGTGCATAGATTTATCACAACTTCGTTATAAATTTAGCGTTAATAAGTAATACAAAAAATTATTTATTCAGGGCATATACAGTGCGCGTCAAAATCTTAAGACACTGCCCTAAAAACACGGTTCATAGAATTGTCGATAATAAATCAGTTTTAATTTGTTGCAATAGAGTACTGTGTGATTTTATTTTTTTAATATAGGCTAACACAAAACGTTATAAACAATAATTGGTCTTAGAATTAAACATTATAGCGATAAAATTCAAATTTTAAATAAAAACACGTTCTTAAAATAATAGTATCTGTTATTAATGTTTTTTGATTTAGAAAAGTTTTTTTACCTTCTTCAATATATCTTAGCGACATGATGGTTTTGATTTTTTCTAAAAAAAATTATTTATTCCCTAATAAGTAAATGAAATTCTTTAGGTATGTATAAAAAAAAGCAAATTGACGTTTATTATTCATTAAGCAAAAATATTAATCAAATTGGTGTAATTTTCGAAGATAACTAGGAATGTAGTTAGAAATTACCAGATTTCAAAGAGTTTAATTAAAAATATTAATGGAAAAGGCAAGAAAAGGTTCTTTCTTTTGGGACAATAAAAAAAATGTAAAGTATAGGTTCTAGTAAGGCCATAAATATTTCTAAAGTTAAAGCAGATTTAGATTTTTTAGTATTAAAATCTACTGTATTAAGAGCGATTAAAGAAGATAACAATTTTGTATATAAAAAAATGAGACAGAGTTTAAATTTAAAGGTCATGAATAAATTTAAAAAGATTTAAGATTGCTTTAGATAAAATTTTTTAACCAATTAGTGGCACAAAGTTATATTTTCTGATAAAAAAATTAATTTAGACATACCAGATGTATTTAAATATTATTGTCATCATGTAAATGAAATTTCATATATAGTAAATTTATAAAGAGCAAAAAGGTATTATAGTTTGGTCCGGCTTTTATTCTAGTGAACAATTAATTTATAAATTGTTAGTAATAAAATAAACAGCACTGCTTACTGTAGAAAGCTTAAAATATCTCTATTAACATTTTTTGAAAGTGAAAATAATGATTCTAATGATGTAGGTTGCGATTTAAATATATTTTCCAACAAGATAATGAACTTTGCCATCGAGCTCGTGCAACTAAGATATGATTTGAAAATAACAACATTGATTGCATGGATTGGCCAACACCAGGTCCAAATCTTAATCCTGTTGAAAATTTGTGGGCAGATATGTCGAGAATAATTTAGAGAGACGGCAAACAATATAGTAGTATTCAAGATTTGTATTCTGCGATATTAGTAATCTGATCAAGCATTACACCCGAGAATCTGCTAGGCTATGCCAATGGAATGCAGAAACGTATGATTGATGTTGAAAAAGAAAAAGATGATAAAATTAACCAATAATTTTTCTTTTTTTACCAATTACTTTTTTTAGAAAAAATCAAAACCATCGTGTCGCTAAGATATATTGAAGAAGTTAGAATCACATTTCTAAAATTAAAAAACAATAAATAATAGATGTTATTATTTTAAGAACCTGTTTTTATTTTAAAATTTGAATTTAATAGCTATCATGTTTAAATTTTAAACTAATTGTTTTTTTAAACATTTGTGGTAGCTTATATTAAAAAAATAAAATCACACAGTATTTTATTGCAATAAATTAAAACTAATGTATTATTTACTATTTTATGAAACGTTTGAGGAGGGAAATTTTAAGATTTTGACACATATCTTAAGACAAAAAATACGAACAATAAGATTAGACCAATATAGAACAAGATTTGATACAAATTTGTTTGCCACGCTTATCATTAAAAGTTTAGACACAAATTATAATTTTTAAGTTTGGATTGTGTTTTATTTTTTACAAGAATTTTTTTTAGGTGTCTTAAGATTTTGATGCGCACTATATTTATATCCTTTTAGGGTTAAAGCATATTAACTGTTTTAGGTTACAAAAAATTAAATTGTTTAAAAAAAAAACATTGAAATTAGATTTTAAGAAATTAAAACAATAAGAGGCTCTTTTTCAATTAAATATTTGTAAACTTAATATATGATTAAACAAACATTTGATAAAAATCATATCCTGTCTGCATTAAAACGATGGATTTCTTTAAATCATAGGTTTGTTTATTGTATTTACACTTTTTTGTTATTTTAATAATCTGCCATTTATTTTTTTTTACACCCTTCTTATTTTTAAATCAAAGTTCTAATTTTTAATATGGCTGTCGTAAATTTTCATATCATTTTTTGTATTTTATTTATAAGAAGCGGATTTATAGCAGACTACTATTACAATATTTTATCTTATATCGGAGTAGAAAGTGCTAATACACTGACGTTAATAAAGATAGATAAAGCTTACGATTTACACAAACAAGTGTTTAAAAGAAAACAACAACTTAATAAAGAGGATTTTACCGTTCTTTTAGAAGCCTTAGTACTTATGCTTAAAATATCTCCCCACGATTTTAAACTGATAATTTTTGATGAATATTTGGTAGATTTTACTAATAAAAGATCTATAAAGAGCGCTCAATCGATTTCTACTAAACGAAAAAAAAACTTTGAATTTTTACAAACAAACTTTTTTAGCAATTTTGAATTGTATTGCGACCCGCAAAAATGTAAACTGCTCCTTTTCATGACTCAAGATAATAAAGTTCAAATAGGTAACATTTTGTATTTGACCTATGAGACTCATATATTGCTGTATAAATATTTTTTAAAAGAATGTAAAAAATTTACTACAGATGAAAAATTTATAAATATGGAAAAAACATGTCTTGCTTTTTATGGTAACGATGTATCATACTTTCAAGTAATGTTTTGTTATTTAATAAATTTTATTATGACACAATAACATAAAGCAAATATTATTATAATTTGTAAAACATAGTTAATATCCAATAAAATTATTTTAAGACAATATTTAAAAATATTTTTTTCAACAAACAAGCAAATTTATAAAAGAATAAAGGTTTTACATAGTAATTCTTATAAGTACTTTCGATAATATTTTCTGTATTTATAAAAAAAATTTTTACTTCTTTAAACAATAGCTTTGTATGTATAAGTTTAAATATGAATAAAGATGTCGCTATTTTTTGCTTATAAGTTTTACATTAAATATTTAAAGCGTTAAAAATTAAATATTTTTTAATCATATTCCAAAATAAACACTACATGTCTTAAGATAGAATTTTTGTGTACTGTAAAAATAAAAAAAAGCAATAGCAAAAAAATGCTATTAACCCAAACAATTTTTAAATTTTTAGCAAATAAATAAAAAGTCTTATAATATCAAATATATTTTCCAAAATTATGATGTGCATAATCAAAATCTTTATAAAATATTTTGCACTAAAAATATATAAATTTTTACAGGTAGTAAATTTACTTAAGCTAAAAAATTGACTATTTTTAGCTATTTTTTAAAAATATTTCTTAATTCTAATAGTTTTTGTTAAAAGGAAGTAATTTTTCTATTGGTACGAATTATTAAGTATTTAATTTCACAAAAATCAAAATTATCATAGCAAAAGTTTCCATTGCAAGTCATATTTAAACTGTTAAAGATTGATTAAAGGATAAAAGGTTTTTTAATAATATCGACATACCTGCTAATTTTTTTATATTTTAATCCAACAATTCTAAAAAATCTTGTATTGATTTGTGTTCTGTATTTAAATAAATTGCTTTTATAGTAGCTTAAAGCTTAAAATATTACTTAGAGCAAAAATTCATTTGTGCTTTAAGTTATTAGGTAAATTAAATATTTCAAGTTTTTTTATACATTAAAGTATATTACTAATGTTCAATTTAGAAAATCTTCTAAAATCCACTTCAAAACATTTGTATTTGCAATAAAGTTTACGCTTGTTAGCTGTAAATTGACAAATCAAAATTTTTTACATAGTATGCTTTTATTTTTAGATTCTAAAGCATTTTTAACGTAATCAATCCAAATAAAAGAATAAATTTGATTTTTGGTTTTTTCTTTTATGTTCACTTGTTATCATTATTGTAAGCATTAAATGAAGATTTACTATTTTCTGATTTTTTAATCAAAGAATCAATAACATTGGATGGTGTATAAATACTACATTGTTCGGTTTATTCAAACAATTAGTTTTCCCGTGGTAAGATTGATGGTCTGATAAAATTAAAATGTTATTAAATTCCTGTAAAGAAGTGTCGTTTTCTGGATTAATTGATTATTCATGTAATAAATCATTTTGTTTTTTATGTAATAATATATAGGTACTATCATTCCAAAATGTATTCATGTAAGAATGTTCCGTTGTATTCCTTACGGTTGTTTAATTGCACAAAATTGTTTATCTCATTTTTAGTAAAATATTGATTACTTATGCTACTTTGTGGCATAAAATTGCCCTCAAAAGTCATTGAATACATTTTATCATTTCTAAATATTCTAAAAAATTAAAATCTAATATATGAGTTGAACAAAAAATTGTCAGCAACCAACATAACATTTAACGGCTAAAAAATTGAAAAAATACTAGTCAACAATTGAAATATCAATCAAAATTTATTTAATTTATATTATAAAATGGATTTAATTTGTCTCCGTAAACTTTGGAACTAAAAATATCTTAATTTTGGATATAAGTATGTATAACTATTTAAACTGCTTATTCTTCAGTAAGTATTTGCTTACTGATTAAGTTAACTTCTTTTTGCTTTTTGAACATTAATAAACCTTGAAAAAAGTATATTTTTAAATAAATGTAAAATTTAATTTAAATAAAAGATAAGTTTACACAACCTTTCAAGGCGAGATTTAAATATACTGTATTAGTCAAAGCTAATGTGCTTTCTTTTTTAAATGTCTAGTATGTCATTTTAGTAACTCTTTTTGTCTTAAATTTGAAAACTTACCCTCCTTGCCGTGAATTAATTCTACGGTGGCTAAATTACTATTGATTTTATTACTAAACACAACTTAAAAAAAATTCAACTAAGTTATGTTTTGTAAAATAATTAAAACTTTACTATAATGTTATTGTAAAAAAAATTGAAATTTTAAATTGTTAAAAAATAAGAGATAAAAACTAAAAAACTATTTTTTTTTAATATAGATGAATGATGATGATGGTATGTAGCACAATGTCTATTTCTAGGAATACAAAGTTAAAATATGTCTTTTATGTAAATAGTGTAAGTATAAAAAGACGTGTTTACAGATGCGGTTTTAATAAAATAAACATTATGATATCATTTTAATCATAACCCACACATTAAAACATAATAAAAAAAATGCTCAAAATAGGTTTTGTGGCCAAAATTGACATAAAAAAGTTGGACCTTAATTTCTACCTTAAAATTTTAATTTAATAGGTTTGAAACAAAAGAGCACAAGAAAATAGGTTAGAAAAATATAATAAAAAAATATCTATGGATCAATATGTAAAAGTGTTGCTGTGTTGGCAGGGTGCTATCCAGTACACAGATAATTCTCTATGACACTTTTTCCCTAATGCAAAAAGGTTCGTTTAGTGTTTAAATGTTGTTTATTTAATAATTGTTGTAAAAGTTTCTAATTTTATGAATTCAGGTAACCGAAAATCGTATGTACACTGGTACGTAGTTATTTTTTATTTTGCGATTATAATTTAGGGATTCCTTAAGTATTTTTATTAAAAATTTTTAAAATAATTTTTTATAAAAATAAGAAAAAAATCCATGTGGTAATTAATACCACAAAGAGGTTCACAAATTTGTATTTATCAGAAAAGAAAAAATTTTTTATATATAAATATCCGAATTATATTTGTTTTAAAAGAAAAAGATATCAAATCAAAAAACACACTTTTTTTACTTTTATTTTCTAAAAGTCATGTTTTTTTAAATAATATAACTGTGTTAGTAAAATCTAATACTAATCTTATGGCTTTTTATATTAAAAATTTTAACAAAATGTGTTTATAGGGATTAGTGACAAATTTTTCAAATCTAAATTACATAGGAAACGAACATGAAGTCATTCAAATTGATGATTAAAAAATCGTAAAGTGAAAATATAATAAATAACAAATTAATAGAAGATTTTACATTTTAGTTAGTGAAAAAGCAACTAAGAAGAGAATCATGATATTTTAGAAAGATGGCAGGCTTAAATTGACTTAAAAATTGCATTTAAGTATGCGAGTAGTACATAACTTTTTAATATATAGCGATTTTTGAAAAAGTAGTATTAATTTACAAGAATTTATGTAAAACACTCAACAGTTAATCAATCAAAACATTTTAAAGATCCAAATACAAGTGTTTAAACAATCACTGTAAGAAGACGGGGTCTGCTTTTAAAAATTATATAAATAATAGTGTAAAAATTAGAAAGCTTATGAAATCTAATTTAGCCAAATTTATGTTATTAAAAACTTATAAGGTTAATCCATTGTATAGCTGTTTGATCTTTTTTTAAACCTAGAAAATAAAATCTTTGTTGCTTTTTTAATCTTTTGAATTTCATTTTTTGGTGTAGAAAAATAAAAATTTTAGACCCACATTTTGGTCAATTTTGACTAACTTATACCTTTTATTTAAATTTTAATAACCATAAACTATTCGTAGAATATGAAGAATTTTAATGAATAATCCACTAAAATATAATTGTAATTAATTTGTTATACTAAAATTTTATCGAGCAGATAAATTGAACCTCGTTTATTGGGCTATTTTAATATTACAAATGGCCTAAATTTTTAAATAATATCTTAAGGTTATAAAAATAAGAATTGAAATAAAATAAATGTAATTTAATTTGAAAGAATCGTTAATTAATATTTAATAACAATGGAAGAATTTATTTACTTAACTACTTTTTTTTAAAACTTTTATAGTTTGTCTTAACAGTGTTAAACACATGTTTTACGCTTTTTTATTATTTACCCCCTAAATGTTACCTCCTTTAGAATATTTGACATTGTTTATTAAATCTAAAGTTACAGTTATAATGAAAGATGGGGAAATTTATAATGGTCTGCTAGAGGGTGTAGATAACCATATTAATATTATGATATCTGACTATAATGAAAATATGAATAACAAAATAATGTTCATAAGAGGAGAAAATATATGTTGTATAGGTGAGAAAATGTAATGTTAATATTGTATGATTATTTTTAATTCTTACTTAATTATAAAACTTAATGGCAATATTTTAATTCTTAAGCTTTACTAAATATCATTCATAAATCAATATAAGTATAAAAATATTTTATTTATCATTAACAAGATTTCTAAGAAACTCTTGTTTATCTATCTTCACAATTCCATCTATATTTATATTTGAAAGACTAATCTGTTTACCGTATACTACACATTTAGATATTTCAAATTTGTCTAACATTAAAATAAATGAATATTTTAACTGTCTCTCTCTTTTATAAAGATCTATCATGTTATACGCAAATTTAATATAAGAATTAATATTTAAAATATTTTTATATGATAATTTAAAAATAAGTAATTTATCAACCTTAGACACATAAGCTATTGAGTCTTTTATAGATTGTATACTATCATAAATATCATTTATCTTTTTATCATTAAAATAATCTGTAGGATTATTTAATAATAAATATGCTTCTGCACTTTGATTTTTAAATAAATATCTATTCATTAAAAAATAACAGTCTATTGATGTAATTTTATGTGTATGTCCTTTCTTTCTTATAAATATTTTACATGTATCTATAACACTACTAATATATTTCTTAGTAGTGTGATCTAAATTATTATATTTCTCTTTAGCTTTTACAATACTTATACCTTTTTTAGCTAAAAAGCTTTTAATTTTTATATCCTCTAAGTCTTTTCTCTTTTTATAAATAAGCTTGTATTTTGCTATAAAATACACGTCATGTTGTATACTTCTATACAAATTAGAATAATTTAATATTGGAAGTGATACATCATATTCTAGAAAGATACCATCTTTATCTTCTCGATCTAATTTTTTTATTTCTATACAAATAGTTGTGTACATTTCATTACAAGTAGTACAAATACTACTATTAGAATAATAATTATCTTCTTCACTGTCATCTTTAACTTCTTCTGATTTTTTGTACAAATAAATCTTATAGAAAGAAAATCCTACTATTAGGGCCCATAAAGACCCTTCATCAATAAAACTAGAATGTTTAAGTAACTTATACATATTGTATAAAATATCTAATCTATCGCTACAACAAAAGCAAACTTCCTCTCCAAAAAGTAAACGTTTTGTACTATTAATTAAATTTTCTATTTTCATAAAAGACAAGTTATTAAATGTGTTCTCTTTATCGTCCTCAATATCACTGGTTATATAATAAAATTCTGTATCTAAATCTAAAAGTGTATCTTCATTAACAAATACAATCTCATGCTTAATCATTTCCTTTTTAAGAATTGTGGTGAACATTTTAAGCGCACAGAGAGAAATAACATCACTTTGTACAAAAATACGGAGTAAAGATAATTTTTTTATGTGTCTGATAAACTTATAAGGGTCATTTGTGTGATACATAAACCCCTGGTTTTATTTACATTATTTTTAATATTTCCCGCCAAAAATATTTTTTCATTATTTATGCATTAACAAACAAATTTGTTTGTATTTTATTACAAAAAATATAAATTTAAATTTTTTGCATAAATTATATTCCCATGGCTAAACCAGTAGATAAGAAATAAAATAAATATAAAAAAATGAAAAATAAATATAAGGCGGTGATACAGTCATTATTAGAAGAAAGGGATAAATTAAATCTTAAGATTAAAGAAATGGAAATTTATTATTTGAGTAAAATAAAATGTTATAATGAGTTAATGAATGCTAAAATTTCAGATTTAAAAAATGATAATGAAGAAATTAATTTGAAATACTTGAGTGTATTGAAGGACATGTATTATAAATAATAGCATATTTATAAAAAATATGTAAATAGATTATTTATAAGTAACACTTTATAAAGTTCTATTTAGAAAAAATATGTAAATAGATTATTTATAAGTAACAATTATAGATAGAAAATTTATAGAATATAAATTACTAATAATGTTTATTTCTTTACACCAAAAAGATTACTAATAAAGTTTTTGTTAGACCAAAAACATAATAACGTTGTATTAATAAGATTTATCAGTACATCTAAATTAGATATCAGATAAATTTACTACAAACAGATTTTCATATTAAGATTATTTTTTTAATTAGGAGCATCCAATAAACTCCTTTTACAAAAGGATATCCTAAAAATATAAATTTTAGAATATAAAAAATAAATAAAAGAGGGGTTAGAAAATGGTAAGTGTATCTAACAGGGATTATAATTTACAGTTTAGAGAAGACAGTGATGAAAACTTATTTGAAAAAGGACACAATGAAAATGAAGCCAATTCATTGAAATTGAGTAAGTTTGTTGAGGAAGATTTCTATTCTCCCCACAGTACATTTGGATATAAAAATGAAGAAGATTTTAAATATCGCTTAACTGGAAATAAAAAGAAAAAAGATAAAAAAAGAAAAAGGAAAAATGATGAGAATAAAAGGATTAGTAATAGGAAAATAGTTAATTTACCTGCTTCTCAGCCATATACACGGTTTATTGATGGAGAGCATAGACTCTGTTTTAAATATAACACTAAAATCAGTGATGCAGTTTTAAGTTCCATGCCTAAGACAGATTTAGAAGATAATGAATTTTGTATTAGATTTGATATTGAAAATGTAGATATTAGTAAACTTAACGAGAAATTTAAAGCAGATAATTGTGTTTATCCTAGAGCAAATTTACCATACGAAATGTATGTAGGGAATAGATGGGAATATGAAACGGAATGTAATAGGCTTGCATGGGCATTTGTATCTTTAAATCCTGTATTACTTTATGGAAAGAAAGGACTTATTCAGAGAGCTGTAGATTCTTATAGAAATATTAATAAACAAAATAGGAATAGAAAGTTTACTAGTAGTGAAAGGTTTTCATCAGATTTTGACAAAAGAAAACACGCTTCTTTACCGCCTTCTTCTGTGACCATTAATTGGATCAGTAAAGGGATAAAGAAGAAGTGTAAAATATTTGTTAATGTTGACAATGTAAATTATGACAAAATTGACGAAGACTTTAAAAACAAGTACTCTGTTTTTATGGATGATTTCGATGAAAATTCATTTGGTCTCAGCAAGTATGAAAGTAAAAATAAAGATAACGAGTTAGCAATTAAAATAGCATTTTTAAATGTCGAAAATATGTCCTTTTGGAATGCTATCAAAGCCTTGGATAAAACTACGGTTTTAAAAAGGGCTATTGAAGCATACAAAGCTAAGAAGGATGAGTGTGTTAGTTCAGAAGATGACACAGATGCATCAGATTTGGTTAGTAAAGCTCATGAAGAGAATAGTGATGAAGTTGAAAACTTTTTACTTATGGGACATGATATATAATTTGTTTCAATTTATTAATTAAATTACTTTTATTTTTATAGCAAACGTAGTGCATTTTTTTTGATTTGTTAAATCTTTGGATTTGTATTTTAATAAATATTTCATTTGTGTACAACAACTTTCTGTATTTCTTTATTTAAATAAACAAGGGCAACCGACCTCTTTATTAAGAATACTTATTTCTTGTGTTTTTCGGCCACATTCTCCCTTCACAGGATTTATTTATGTCTAGACTCGGCGCCACGCTCCATTAGAAAAACTTTATTTTATAATGCTTCTGTATATAAACGATTAGTAATTAAAAATTGCTATATATTATAATTTATAAAATGCACTTTATGATAGTTACATATGTTATTCATTAGATTAACTAAACATTCTGCAACAGAACAATACTATTTACAACAAAAAAGACAAAAAATAACACAAAATTAGAAGCATTACTTACAATTGTTAATTAATATGCTAAACCTATCATTATCTAAAAGTAAATAATTTATTTAAACCTTATTCTTCTTAAATAAAGCAGTATAAAATTCTAACTGTCTCCCTTGTAATATTTCTCCCTCTGCCTTTCCTACCTGCCCAGGTCTACTTGTAATAACAGCATACAAGTATCCTTTCTCAAAACTCTCTTTAAGCTTAGGATCTTCAACATTCAGTGAAGATATTTCTTCACTAAAATTATCACTAGAAATCTTTACCACACTACTTTTTGTGATCGTGTTAGTACGAACGTAGTCATTATTCGTAGGATGATACATAACTTCAATAATCTTAGATGGTTTGACAGTGTCAGATGACTTCAATAAAAATGTTCCTTCACTAAGTCGTAAAGCCTTGTATTTTTTGTTACCACCACGTGCTCTTTTTTCTACCACTTTGGTATCACCAATCTTAGTTGCTGCCATTTGGCTGCCACTTCTGTTATTGCGCTTTTTTCTGTGTAATACAGATTTACCGCCAGATTTCTTTCTTTTGTGTTCTCCTCTGTGATTTATTCCTAAGATTATAATTTAAAATATTTCACTTACCCATTTGTGGGGTAAAAAAAATTAGAAATAAATTTTTAGTTAAATTTAAAAATTATGTGATTGATGTATGATAAAAAAATGTAAATATATACTTTTAAAATGTTTTAATATCAAAGATTAAATAACGGAAACAAAATTTAAATTTTTTTAAAAAATGGGCGATACCGGGATTTGAACCCGGGACCTCCTGCACCCTAAGCAGACATCATACCACTAGACTATATCACCTCGTTCTTGGCGAGGTTAGTTTACAGAAATAATTTTAAGCGTGTTGTATTACAAATATTATTTTGATAATTATTTAACTTTTATATTTACAATAAAAAATATTCAACTCTGGAATGATGGAAATAAAAAAATAAGTTTAACAAACGATATTATACATTAAAAATACAAGCACCGTTTTTATAATTAAAATAATACATATAAACTATTCATCACTTTTTTGTATTGTATAATGACAAAACTTATTCTTGTAAGACTTGTAAATAAATTTTTTATTTTTACTACCATTCACCTTCACTTGAAAAACTATCAACTTCAAATTTCTTAATATTTACACTTGATTTAGTATTATTTTGTATATTTTCCTTATAAACATCTAGAGGAAAGTTTATATCTTTAAACTCCACATTTGGAGACGGTAGTATTTTACTATTCGTGTTTAAATAAACTAACCTGTTTCCTATTACAGTTAGTGGATACTTTATATCTTTAAACAATAGATATGTTAATTTATTATATAAAGTATAAATATCATTATTAATTTTATAGTATAATTTATCGTTATAGCAAGTGGCCCACGTCACCTTACAAGGCAGAGTATATTCTTCTGTAGATGTAAACAATTCAATTACTGTTAATTTATCTGCAAATACAAAAATATATTTAGAACTGGTTAATATATAACTTATATTGGTTATATAAAAGTTAAATATTTCTTTACCATCACAGTCATATACTATTGTTAATCCATTGCTTATTAAAACGTAGTTATCTGTACACGCCACAACTGCGTCATTGTTACTTAGATCTTTTGTCCACTTATTTTTTCCGTAAAAAAAGGCAGTACTAGTATTACATAATAAGATATTTTTATTATAAAATGTTCCAATAGTACAGTCATTATAATCGCTAAGTTCTATATTCTGTTTAGATTTGTCATGAAAGATTAACTCGACTTTATTAAATTCTGGACCTTTTATAGACACTAAATATCCGATATCATTATAAAACAGTAGACTACAATCTTGTGAATCATTAATAGGAAATACACTGTTATGTACAATAGATATTTCTTCTTCTGAGCTACTACTGTCTATTACCTTCTTCTTACGAATCTTTATTCTTTTCTCTAAATTTTTATCATCAAATAAATTTTTAAGGTTAGTGGACACATTTGATCGCTTTTTTTCAGACCCTTTTAGTCGTTTTGTTTCAGACCCTTTTAGTCGTTTTATTTCGTCACTTTCATCAGAAATATATTCATCTTCATAGTAATCATCTTCATCTGTATAATATTCATCACCATTATAATTATATTCTTCATCCTCGTTAATTTTAACAATTTTTTCTTGTATTTTGTTTTCTTCAAATACTATATTAATCATCTCATCGTATACATCATCTAATACATTATTTACTATTTCTTTACTTTTATCATAAAATCCTATAAGTCTATTACGATCTTCGTCATATATAAAATCTATAAAACTTTTTTGTATTTCTTTAATTACCTGTTTATTATTAAAATCGTACACGATTATTCTATCATATGACATAACAAACAGTACGCCGCCGTTTCGAGAAAATGTGTATTTTTTTATGTAGCTGTCTAGTTGTAGATACGAACTTAATGAATTACGCGTCAGACAGTAAAGAATGCTTTTTTCGGCAATAAAAATATAAAATTTAAACACAAATAATGGTTCTACAAGATCATACACAACTAGTGAGGGGTAGCTTGTTACTTTACCACTTAAATCACTCACTAATATTTGTTCACCGTTACTAATAATATCTAGAATGGGAAGATTATGAGAATACGTTTTAAATACTGAAAGTTTGGATGATTTATATTTAAATTTAATAAGTGTTCCATCACTATATCCTGCATAAATAAAATCGTCAAGCGTGGCGAGCGCACACAATGCATTGTTTTTGGTAGATGAAGTGTGCAATTTAGTTGGTGTGTACGTTTTTAGGCAAAAATGTACTAAAGTTCCATCGTATTGTCCATACAATAGTATCGTGGGTGTAAAAAGAGCTATAGATTGTGGTGTAGGCTTTCTTATTGCGTGTTTTTCTTTTAGAGTAGGTAAATCTATTATCTGTAATTTTGTGTCCGTTAATTTTATTATAAGATTTTTTGTACTTAGAAGCTTCATAAAAAGGGCATTAAAATATTGAACAAACAGTAATTATTCTTTGATAATGTACATAATAAGTAGTTGTTTACAATAAATAATTAAAAATAATAATTTGTACGTATACTCCTTTTTGTTATATAAGATTTTTATAATTTGTAAGAATGAAAGCTTTTAAAAATCTAACAATACAAGAAAAACCAAGAAGAACAAAACAAGAGTATAAGAGAGAAGTATACAATATAATTAGAAAAAATAAAAAATATCAAAATGATTTACATTACGAATATTTTGTTGTAGAGTTATGTAAAGGATTACTGGAAAATGTAGATAGAGAAATAATTAACGAAGTTATAAAAGTTTTACAAAAAATGAAACAAAAATGTAAATATGAATCATCCAGTACAGAATCCTGACAATTTTGTCAGGAAGATTAGCTCAGTGGGAGAGCATCAGACTGAAGATCTGAGGGTCCCGGGTTCGAGTCCCGGATCTTCCATTTTAAAAAATGATTTTTTTTGTAAACAGTTATTTGTGGCAGAAAAATAAGTGCTTAAATTAATAAATAGATAAAATTTAATTGAAACAAAAAAGCTGAAGAATCTATGTACTTGAGTATAAAAAGAAGTAGCATTTGTAGGATGTATTAATAAAAATTAAGCATAAATGTGTGCTTGACATGTAATGTATTTTACATGTCAATATTTAAATAATTATAATAAAATAAACTCATTTTAATCTTAACAGTACTATTAAATAAATTTTCAATTAAAATTTATTTTAAAAACTAAAAACATAAAAAATAAATTAAAATACTTTATTCAATTTTACTTATCGCTATCTCAAACCTGCTTTGTATTTCATTTAACTTAATCCTATCTTCTTCATTACATATAAATGACACAGCTTGTCCTTCTGTCTCAAATCTACCTGCACGTCCCACTCTGTGTAGATATGTTTCCGGCGAATCAGGCATATCAAAATTAATTACAAAATTTACATCTTGTACATCTATCCCTCTAGACATCAAATCTGTAGTAACCATAATCCTATATTCGTATTTTTTAAAACTTAACAACCTTTCTTTTCTTTCATCAGATTTCAGTCCTGCATGTAAATCACCGGCCACTAGCCCTTTCTCTTTTAAAAAGTTGCATATTTTTGTAGGAAGAAGTTTAGCAGCAGTAAAAATCATTGCTTGATTATAAGTAGTAGAGTTAAGTACACTAACTAATTTGTTTAACTTATTACTCTGTTCCACTTCTACATACGACTGTTTTAATCCATAAAGTGTTAGTTTAGATTCATCGTCTACTCTAACGATAAAAGGATTATCTAAAAATCTAAGACATTCATCAGTGGTGTATTTATTCAAAGTGGCAGTAAACATTAATGTCTGTTTGTTGCGTGGCGTATTAATAAATACTTCTTGTGTATCACATCTCATATCAATATCACCTATCATTTTATCACATTCGTCCATAACAAAAAATTTAACGTGTTTTAAGTTAAGAGCCCTACGTTTAACAATTTCTGCTAATCTACCAGGTGTACCAATAAGAACAGAGGGTGAACATGTACCAAGTAATTTAATATCTTCTTCAATATCATTACCACCATAAACCGCACCTACAGACACATTATCCATCTTCTTACTAAATCTCAGATATTCTTGTTTTACCTGTTCAGCCATTTCTTTTGTGTGTACCATCACAATAATAACAGTTTCTTTATCAACTACTTTAAGCTGTTGCAAAGTAGATAGAACAAAAACCGCTGTCTTTCCTGTACCACTTTTGGCTTGACATAATAAATCTTGACCTAAAATAGCTTTAGGAATGGCCATTTGTTGAACTTCACTAGGGTGCTCAAAAGCAGCATCTTTTATTGATTCCATAAGTTCATCACGAAGTAAAAAATCTTTAAATTGCGCAGATGACTTAAGTTTAGTCTGCGACTTTTTAACTGTTTGTAAATCTTCACGGTAATCAATTAATTCGTCGTCGCTCATTGAAGAGGGGTAAAATAAAAAAAAATATAAGGATTAAATTAACAAGAAAAATCTTTTTAAAAACCTTGAATAAAAAAATAAATCCAAAACAAGCTATTAAAAAATGTTTCCTATTTTACAAAAAAATAAGGTTTTATAATTGGATGCAGTTTTCAGTTAGGTATGAAACTGTAAGTTTATACAGATAAGTTTAATACTTTTTGACAAATTACCAGTACAATTTGGTCTTTATAATTAATGATCTTTTAAAACATGTGCTATGTTGATAATTGGACAACACGGTTACAACAATATTACAAAAAAAAATTAAGTAGCTTCTCTCTACTCAAATAGATAATTAGAATTTACAAATTTTATATTTGTATTATCATATTTTTAAGAAATATTTTTAACATTTAAACGGTTATTAAAAAAATTTAAAGGAAAACAAATTAGTATATTGATATTTATTACTCAACTTTAAATTTTAACTTCTGCTTCATAAAACTTCTCGTAGCATTGTT
>NW_020169733.1:0-1084 GCF_000988165.1 Vairimorpha ceranae
TAAATTAGTAAATAGCTTTTTTCTAATCCTATCATAGTATCTTGATAGCTTAAACAATTGCATAAACCTTATTCCCCAAAATGCCAACTAAGCCTTTATCGATATCAACTTTGCAAAACATTCAACTGTCAATCTTTCACCATTGTCATTAGTTGTAATAGAACTATGCTAATATATGTTATTCCTACTTATTATTAGTAAAATTTTAGCATAATCAGCAATGCTTTACTTTATTTAATTTATTAAACTATTCGCTTATATCTGTCGCTTATATCAATCTCATAACTTTTCGATAAACATAGCTGTCAAGTCTATATATCCTTATATAGAATTTTGATTACAATAAAATTAAATACTTTCTTTATTTATAATAATAATAAATAATGCACAGTTATTGCTATTTCAAGCAATTCTACTTTTAACTACTAAAACTGACTCTTAATAAAGTTTACCTTTATATTATTATAACTACTTTATAACATTTCTCAATAAACCTATCTTTTTACCTTTTATTTTTCCTTAGACTAAGATATCTTCATCGTAAACAAAAATTTTTTTCTACGCTTCAACTCCCCAAAATCTTATTTGCGATTAGAATCGTTGTCGACTATTGCTGGTTCCTAGTAACATAAAATTTCACTTGTATACTAAGGTGTCTTAAGAAATTTTTTCGTATCTTAAATAAAACTCCATTTAGCCTTCGTCAAAATTCTTTTATTAAAACCAAACTATTTGCTCTTTGTTTTTCTAAAACTCATACTCACCTTTTTTCATTTGTCTTAAATATTTAATTTTAAATTTTGGAGGAAAAATGCACTTGCATAAAATTTAAAAATAATCTTTTATTTATTTCATTGTTTTATCTAATATCATAGAAACAATCCTTTAAATAAAAAATCACAATATACTTTGCTTTTGTGATATTTTAATAATCATTCTATTATTTACAAATTATTATATTTTTTTATAATGTGAATAAGACAAAAGTTTTCTCCTATAAAAAGTGTTTATTACAAATAAAATTAAAATTAATAACTTTCTTTAATTCGTTGCGATTGTTATAACTTATTATTTCTTTATTTGT
>NW_020169734.1:0-1082 GCF_000988165.1 Vairimorpha ceranae
TTAAGAAATTTTCAAATTTTTTGGAATATGTTTAAAAAAAATTATATGAAGCTTTCTAGTAAAGATCAATGATTTTGTAATTAAATCCTAAAAATATGTTTTTACTAAATTTTAAAGATTTTTTTAGAAAGCCCTAATGTACGCCGACAATTGCAAATTACATTAAACTTTAAAAAATAAATTTCGAAAGTTTGAATGTTTATTAAAAGAAAATGAAAAGATATAATCAAAAAAAAACTTTCTTAAGAAAATTTTATAGTGTTAAAAAATACAAAAAAATAGCTTAACCGAATATTTAACTAGACATTATAATTTAATAAAAATAAAGTTGAGTTTTTTATTTTAATGTTGAGTAATATAAATTTTAAACAAAAACCCAGATAATTTTAAAAAAGTAACACCATTCGTTTATAAATGTTTAAATGAACTTATTTTTGAAAATTGAAATATATTTGAGATTGATATTAATTATAAAGCAACAATTTATATGTGTATATTTCCTGTGTCACGCTTGCTATTATACTTGTCGGCAAAAAGTAAAAAAACTATAAAAATTTTAATCCCAAGTAAAAAATAATCTTTAAAAATATTTATTATATCCCTAAAATACTTGATCTTAATTTAGGCCTGTGTTCTGCATATATATGATAATATCTTTTTGAACTACAGAGGCGTTCTGCTCCAGTGTTGCCCAGAAGGTATAAGCTCATTTCTTAATTCGTGTTTATCGTCTATAAAAATTTTTAAATTTTGCACGGAATAATTCGTATTTAGTACTAAATACACCATTAATACAGTAAAAATAATAAGTTTAAAAAGTTGTAATTTGTTTATAAAGTATGATATTTAATAAATTTTTTTTTTTTACAATACAATAATTTTAGAATATTGCACATAATTAGTTTAAACTTTTGATATATTAAAAATATAAAATCTTTAAAATTTATTGTTTAAATAATATTGTTTTACTGTATTTCTTTCTTATAGGTAGAAAGAGTAAAGCTTAAAAATTTTTATTGCTTAGTATCAATTGTGAGTTGAAGCGTATTTTTAAAAAATTTTTATAAATCTTAAAAATTATT
>NW_020169736.1:0-1070 GCF_000988165.1 Vairimorpha ceranae
TAACAAATTAATTTTCTTGTAGATACTGATTACAAATAAATATACATTTATTTTTGTAATTTCTAATTTAGACTAAATAATTTTGTTCCGTGTTTGACATATTGTATAAAAAAACCACAAAAAGTCAAGAAATATTATAAGTAAAAATAAAAATTTTTTTAAACAATTTAAATGCATGTTATTGTTTTAAATACCTATTCTTTACAATATTATTATATAATTTTTTTAGTTTATTACACCAAAAGAACTTGAATAAAATTTTGTGACTGATTTTATCAAATCATCATAAATTACATAAAACAATAATATTAAATATTAAATATTTTTTTTTCAATTTATAATTCTATTTTTATTAAATATCATTAAAAAAGCAATAGAAATAAGTAATATTAACTAAAAAAAAGTTTTAATAACATAAAAATTTTATATTAATTTTTTTTTGCTTAAAATATATTAAAAATTAATATATTTTTACAATTTTTAGATTTTTAAATTATTGTAAAGAGTTCGAATCTAAATTTTTAAATTCTATAAGGTATTTTATTTTACAGTAATTAATTAAAATAAAATAGTTGTACTTTTTATTTATTTAGATGCATAGATCGTTGTTTATATCTTATAATAAAATATAATTATTTTTAAAATTTATTTTATTTCAATTGAATACAACAAAGCAAGGCCAGTAATAAAAATGATTTTATATTCATACACTATTTAACAATTTAAATATGATAATAATATTTTTAACTCATCAGATGTAAATATATTGTTAAGATATTGTAATCTAGATAAACTATACTTTTTATAGTCAAACTCTGAATTATTGTTAGATTTTATAATATAAACACACCATACAAACCATAAAAAGTGACCGACTACTTCTAGATTATTAATTTTTTGTAATTCACATTTTACATCATTTTTATTAAAATATTTCCTTAAAAAAAGAATTCTATCTTCCTCTGTGTATCCCGAACCTTTAATGTAGACATTCTTCTCGTAGTCTATTTCTGTCTCACAAAATAAATTCGCAATATCTACTAAATTATTTCCTATAGAACAGTATTCAA
>NW_020169735.1:0-1070 GCF_000988165.1 Vairimorpha ceranae
TTTGCCTATGAAAGTTAGTAGATAGTCATGGTTTACAGAATTATAGGCGCTTTAAAATCTATCCATGTGGTTTTTAGCTTGTTTCGTGTTCCTTATTGATGGCTATGCTTATCTTGGCTTGCTCCTTGGCACTCTGTACTTGTTTAACTGTCTCTAGTTAGTTCACAGATAATAGTTTTCTACTTTTTACAATTAATTGCGTCATTTTCATAGTGCATTTTGTCGTAAGTTTGTAAAAATTATATATTCAGGTAATAGGCCTAAAGTCGCTACCATTTGTGGGGGTACCTTTTGGTATTAGGGGCATGTAGTAGTGGCAAAAAAAAAGCAATTTTAATTTGAATGTATAGAACTTTTTTATATTGCATTAAGTTTACATTACATATAAAAATTACATTTTTAGATCTATTTATTATTTTTATTTAAAATTTTCGTCATAAAAATGCCTTAAAAAACTTTTTTTTAAAAAAATGTGGACAAAAAAAACGCAATAAATTTTTTAATATATAGTATGTCCCCCCTTTGCATCAATAATAGCACTACAGCGTTTGTTCATGCTTTGAAACAATCTTATACGTGTTTTTTATTGATTTTATTTTGTTATTCAATAGTAAATTGCTCTACCTGTAATTAATTTTTTGGTCATCTTTTAGCAACATTAATCTCAACAATTGACCATAAATTCTAAAGATAATTCAAATCGGGTGATTGTGCAGGCCAAATCATAGTGTTAATATTTCGATCTATTAAATATTTACTCACATGCTTGCTTGTATGTTTGGAACCGTTATCCTGTTGAAAAATGTAATTTTTCAATTTAAGTTTTTTGGCTGAACATGCCAAATTTGTGTCTAAAATTCTTGCACATTCTCTTAAATTTATTATTCCCCCAATTTTATGTATATTTCCGACACCATCTGCTGAAAAACAGGCCCATACTATGATACTGCCATCTTCATGCTTAACAATAGGGGGAGGGAGATTCTTTTTATAATATCTTGTATTTTTTTCTTCGTACACATCTTTTATCATCAAATCAATAAAGATTTATTTTAGATTCATCACACCTA
>NW_020169737.1:0-1070 GCF_000988165.1 Vairimorpha ceranae
TGGATTTGCAGACTTGTTGAAAGAGCAAACAAAAAAGGAATTTTGTTATTTTAACTGAGCGATAGAACGAAATCAACTTTAAGATTTCATTAAAATTGAAGTGTAGCACCAAATTTAATAATATATAGTGATTGTAAAAGTTACATTAATTTAGAAGAGATTGGTGTCCAGCATTCTACAGTAAACCATTTTAAGTATTTTAAAGACACAAATACCGGTGTCCACACCAATACTATAGAAAGATGCTGGTCTGCTCTAAAAAATGATGTACCGTATAGATGCAGAACCAGAAATCATATAAATCCCTACTTAGTACGATTTATGTTGATAAAAAATTACAAAATTAATTTTTTATATAGTTATTTAAGCTTTTATTAAACTAAAGTTTGGATGATTAAATATTTTTTACTGTTCTTCAATCTTCTGAATTTCATTTTTTAAGTAAAAAATAAAAAATTTTAGGACCCACCTTTTTGGTCAATCTGGATCTCAAGCTCCAAAATCAGCTATACATCAAAGCTTTGCTTAAAATATGTAAAAGGCGTAATTCAAAAAGCAAGTTATATAGGAGCGAGAGATATCGATGTACATGGTAAAAATGTAGAAAAAAATTTTCATTATAAAAAATACTCCTTTTATCATAAAAAATTAACGTTGATAGATGTTTTATTGATAATTAAACCTTGGTCTGCTTAATCTAAAGAGACCATGAATGGAGAGTTTTTGGAATTGGGACAAAGATACAAAGAAAAGTCATTCAAAAGACAATCTTAAGCATCAAAAATAAAAGATATGAAGTTACAGGAAAAATAGGAGGACCGGGGATTGTACTAGAAATAGATGAGAGCAAGTTTGGTAAAGTAAAATATCATCGTGTTGGAGGTGTTTGTGTCTTTTATATGGTTGAAAGAACACTAGAAAGGAAAGTTACTATAATGTCCGTCAGAGATAGAAAATCCACTGCTTTAAATGAATTATTGACGAAGTATGTACATAAGGATTCTATTATATACAGTGATTTTTACACTAGTTATTCTAGACTTAAAGAGTATTTTGCCGAATATAAAACT
>NW_020169738.1:0-1069 GCF_000988165.1 Vairimorpha ceranae
TTAAGAAATTTTCAAATTTTTTGGAATATGTTTAAAAAAAATTATATGAAGCTTTCTAGTAAAGATCAATGATTTTGTAATTAAACCCTAAAAATATGTTTTTACTAAATTATAAAGATTTTTTAGAAAGCCCTTATGTACGCCGACAACTGCAAATTATATAAAACTTTGAAAAATAAATTTCGAAAGTTTGAATGTTTATTAAAAAAAAATGAAAAGATATAATCGAAAAAAAAACTTTCTTAAGAAAATTTTATAGTGTTAAAAAATACAAAAAAATAGCTTAATCGAGTATTTAATAATCGAGTATTTAACTAAACATTATAATTTAATAAAAATCAAGTTGAGTTTTCTATTTTAATGTTGAGTAATATAAATTTTAAACAAAAATCCAGATAATTTTTAAAAAAGTAACACCATTCGTTTATAAATGTTTAAATAAACTTATTTTTAAAAATTAAACATAATTGAGATGGATATTCATTATAAAGCAACAATTTATATGTGTATATTTCCTGTGTCACGCTTGCTATTATACTTGTCGACTAAAAGTAAAAAAACTATAAAAATATTTATTATATTCCTAAAATATTTGATCTTAATTTAGGCCTGTGTTCTACATATATATGATAATATCTTTTTGAACGACAGAGGCGTTCTGTTCTAGTATTGTCCAGAAGGTATAAGCCCATTTTTTAATTCGTGTTTATCGTCTATAAAAATTTTTAAATTTAACATGGAATAATTTATATTTAGTACTAAATACACCATTAATACAGTAAAAATAATAAGTTTAAAAAGTTGTAATTTGTTTATAAAGTATGATATTTAATTAAATTTTTTATTTTTTTTTACAATACAATAATTTTAGAATATTGCACATAATTAGTTTAAACTTTTGATAGATTAAAATTATAAAATATTTAAAATTTATTGTTTAAATAATATTGTTTTACTGTATTTCTTTCTTATAGGTAGAAAGAATAAAGCTTAAAAATTTTTATTGCTTAGTATCAATTGTGAGTTGAAGCGTATTTTTAAAAAATTTTTATAAATCTTAAAAATTGTG
>NW_020169739.1:0-1064 GCF_000988165.1 Vairimorpha ceranae
ATATCCATCTTTGTGAATCCTCCATAATACTGTCCTTTGTGCTTCTTCATTTCTTTGCGTAACTCTTCATTTAAAAATTTTTATTTATAAAAAATAAAATTCTAGAAAATTTATTAATTTAAAATCATTATAAAAAGAAAAATATAAATGTTTGTGTTGTTAGATACCACACCAGAAAATATTCTTATTCTTGATAAAGCAAAAGAGAACTTAATAGAAAGTAAAAATTTTTTGTGAAGGGATATAAATATAATTTAATATACATGACTTATCATCGTTAATCTACTGCCCTTGTAAAAGATTATAATGAACTTTATTATACAAAGAAAAAAAAGCATTTATTTTTCTAGGCTAATAATACACTTGATATGGATAACAATAAGTTCTATTTTAGTGTCAATGTATTGCCCAATAAAGCAAGCTAGAAGACAATAGAAAATTTTGAAAGAATAAATCGAGTTATATTTAAGTTTTAAAAAACTTATAAAAAAAGTCTGAGATGTTATCAAAATTAGTTACACTGTGACACAATAATGAAATAAGAAAACACAAGATTAAAAGTTAGAGGCATAATTGCAAAGGATTTGTATAACAATATTTGTATCATAGAAACAGTAGGCGCAAGATTAAAAAACCAATATTTCAGTTGATTATTGATCATGGTACACTTGGTTTAGTGAGAAGAATATTTTAAACATTTTAACTTTTATAACTATTTTTTTAACATGGGATAATAAGAAACTAAAGAAACATACAAAACAAAAAGTCGATTTGTTTTCTTTATCCTATTTTTTTTTTATTTAGTTTTATACAATATATTTTATTTTATCATATTAATTCTCCTACAATTATGTCTTTGATCTAACTATAAAATTTTTTAGTTTTTTATATTTTATTGCTTTAATTAATATTACCTGTAAGATAACTTTAAGTTTTTCTGTCTATTTTTTCTAACATTTAATTTGTAGCATTATTATGTTTAAGAAATTTTCAAATTTTTTGGAATATGTTTAAAAAAAATTATATGAAGCTTTCTAGTAAAGATCAATGATTTTGTAATTAAA
>NW_020169740.1:0-1062 GCF_000988165.1 Vairimorpha ceranae
AACATTAATACAAATTTAACACAACTTAGAAAACTCTAACAATCGATGCTTTATTAGAAGATTAATATTATACACAAAAAATAAGTGTAGTACACATTTTTAAGAATAATATTTTTATTAAAGTTAAAATACAAATGATAGATTTAATATATAAATGTGATATTGTTTATCACAGTTATATATTTAACTTTCTTTGCCATAGATAATTATTTTTATTTCTATCCTTCGGAATTACGAAGAAAAAAAAATTATTATCTGATAAATTATTTGACCTAAAATAAAATATCTTAAGTTACAGTAATACCAAATTAAAACTATTGACTTTCTAAATAAAATTTTTATAGTGAACCCTCGAAAAAATTAACAATACACAGTTATCCATGCTTTAAAAGTACACAATTTTTTTGGTGGAGGACCGTCAAAGTGCTCTAATTAAACTCTTAGACGATTTATTATAAGATTAAGATTTATAGGCTTGACGTGTCGTTCTTATTTGATTTCAAAAAATAAGCCTATATTTTCTAGTAATAATTCTTTCGGGCACAATACAAGGTTTTAAATAAAAGGCTGCGCTGTATAGCTTAGATTGTTTTTTCACATCTAGTCGCAAACCTGTCAATATTGTCAAAAATTTAAAAAAGACTTTATTTTGTCCTTATAATATTATTTTTTACCTCCATTTAAAACTACTTTTCATGCTGAAGTTTCTATACATTTGCCATTAAAAATTCTTTTGCTCTTTGTATTGCAACGTTTTATAATAAATTTTTATAAACAACAGTTATTAAAAACAATATTGCATTAAATGTTTAATGTCAACATTTTTTGTAGTTAAATAAAAAAAAATAAAAACATTAAAAGAAGAAAAACCACCAGGCCACCAAAAACTCCACTGTAAAAACAAAACATTAATGTTGCGCTTGCGTGCAAGCATACCTTTACGGCCTTGCTTATAGGAGAAAAGAGCGTTCCAAAGGATACATTATTCTTGGTCCACTTAAAGACCATCTCTCACCTTAAGTGAGTTTACAGAACAACATCGCCTAGCTCAATACATCAATT
>NW_020169741.1:0-1062 GCF_000988165.1 Vairimorpha ceranae
TTTATATTAAACGAATGGCCTAAAGATAAACAAAGAAAAAAAGCATAAAAAGAAACTTTTTGTCTACCAATGTGCAAAAAGGTGGCGACCGATTATATCTATGCCCCCAATTGTACCAAAATAACGGACAGACAGAGCAGTTAGAGACGCAGGACTAGGCGCCGATAGTATACCCAATGAAAACACAAGTACGGGAAGTACTCCAGCACCACAAAACAGGGGAAGTCCTTTTGGCAGATGTATTAAGGGAGAGGAGCCTAACAATACATCTGCAAAGAAGGGTAAAAAAAAGCAAGAAGAAAAAAGATATTAAAGATTTAAGAAATTTTAAAAATAAAATAGAGGGCCAAGTATTGGGGGATGTCTTGGTACCTAAAAATTTAGATAAAGATAAGGAATTTTTGCTAAACAATGATATATATGCTAAGAAGAAAGTTGTTGAAAAAGATGTGGTAGATGAGGTGATAATAACAGGTTGTAATTTAGATGCAAATAAAGAATTGACTTGTAATATTAAGGAGGTTAAAAAAAGTGAATATTAGATACTACAGATTTTAGGACTTTAATTAAAGATACAAATACCAAAAAGGTAACATTCATTGATGAAATAGAGGTTTATTGTTATGAACAGGAGATAGTCAAAGAGAAAAATGATAAACGATTAAATACAAAGAATAATGAAGGTTACCTAGCCAACGGAATTGTAGAATCACCTAAAATTGTTGTAAGTTCAATTGATACTGCCATTGGTAATTCAAATAAAAATGTTGTAAATGATGAATCTAATGTAGTTGGTAATGTAGAGAGTAGGCTTAAAGGACTTCTAGATAAATTTGAGAATTTGAAGTGTGAAATTGAAAATTAAGAGGTAGAAAAAAATAATATTGGTAATATTTCTAATCGAAGCTTTAATTTTACTAAACTGAAATCATTTTGTAAACAAAAATCTATACTATAGAAGTTTATTATCATCATCATCTATGTATATAAAAAGTTTGAATCTTATAATTTTTTTATTTTTTAACCCTTCTTTTTTCAAATTTTGGAAAACGTTTTTTTTAA
>NW_020169742.1:0-1060 GCF_000988165.1 Vairimorpha ceranae
TATATTGACCAATTTATTTTATTGTTGTAGACTATAACTACTTTAATTATTGATGTTGCTATTTTATTCATTAAATTGTTTTAAATAATTTTTAGCTGTTGGTAAGATCTATCAAAATAAAAATATTTTAATTCTCTACGCCGAGGAATCCTATTATACGCAGCCAAAAAGTTTTTGCTATGTCTATCACGGCATGCATCAATCGTTAATTCCTCTCTCCTTATTCTCCCTTTCCTCTATCTTTTTAACTTTAAGCATCAACTATTTTTTAAATTATTAAATCTTGGTCATTTCCTAAATTCTTAATAATCCTTACTCTGTTCTAACTCCATATAAAACAAAAATCGTTATTTTTTTGCACAAATTTAAAGCCTTTTTGCTACAGCCATAATTTAACAACTCAACCTTTCTTCGTCTTTATGTTAGTACCCAAAATATTTGTGTGTTAATAAAAAAATAGAATACAACATAAAATAATAATTACAAAATGTAATTAATATATTCTGTTATGTATATTTATATAATTAACGAAATATAAAAAAATAAAATGTGAATCTTCTTAAAATCACACTTATATCTTTTGTATAGGGTCGTATAGGCCCCTCGTTTTGGAAGATAAAAATAATTAAAATATATGGCGCTATTCCATCTTTTTTCCCCCATAATTTTTTTAAAACCAAAATGTTTATTTTGAAGATTATTGGTTAAAAGAAACAAAATTTAAATAATTTTTATAATGCAGTTCTAAGTATCTTATTATTGTTATATTAAATGTTTTACTTTCTCCACTGCCATTTATTTAAAAAAATAAATTCTTTCTTTATTTATGCCACCAATTTTTTGATAAGCATGCCTAAGAGGAGACCACAGGTTTTTAATCTGGTTTACTACTTCATACCAAGATTCAAAACCAGCTACTGCACCGGGCTAAGATGGATAACCATCAGTAATAATGATAGATACGAGTATAACACATTCTTCAAACATTTCTAGTATAGTGGAAAAATACTGTTAGAAACAAGTTTTAAAACAAAATTCCTACAGTTCCCTTCCTTCACTC
>NW_020169340.1:0-36035 GCF_000988165.1 Vairimorpha ceranae
CAATGATGTTAAATGTTCTGAAAGTTTGTGGTGGTGGAATCAGGAAGTGTAATAGTTTCTCCGAAAAGAATTAATAAATAAACAAAAAAATTATTATATTATTAAAAAAATGATTTGTCCGAAACAAAAATAAATATCGATAAATGACATAGATATAAACTTGTTTTAAAAATTATATTTGAAATAAAAATGTTTTTCTTAACAATACTATTAATCACTTTGTACAATTTGTTGGTCTTAATAATAATGAACTATACACTTGAATTATAAAGACTTTAGTCTATGTCTTAAGTATATTTGTGAAAAAAATTTGATATATTACAAGAACAACATTAAAAATATTTTTAATACAATAGTCTTAGTAATTTAAGTAAAACAAAAGAAAACTACTTAAAATGTTATTTATTACTAAAATGTTGTTTATAGTTTTTCAAAAATGCTTAATCACACATTCACAGAAAAAAAGTCTTTACGAGTACATACATATTTGATTCAAAAGCAAAAGACTAATAAACAAACTTACAGCAAAATCAGACATTAAACTTGTTAAATAAAGGTAATTAAAAAAAACAACGTTTTTTTAAACATTAATTAATGTTTTATATTAAAAAAAGCTATTTCGATGTATGATAGCATTAGTGTTCCCCTTTCTAGTTTTCTTTCGGTCAATTTAATTTTTAAATCATCTTCTAAAAGGCTGTTCAAGATTGTGTCTAGACTATCGATTGTTTTTTGTACAATTTTAAAAAGTTCTGGCTTACTACTTTTCTCAACCTCTAAAAAATTATCCATAATTAGTTCAACAGCACTAGGGTATACTTTTTCGGTATAAGGAATAAAAAAAAAATCATATAACTTTTGACCTCCAGTAACCATATCACACATTAAGTCTTTAAAATATTTGGGAAAAAAAATTATTCTTCCAAAAAAAACGGTAAAAGCATCAAATAAATATTTTTCTAATACATTTTTCGGTATTTTAAAAATACAATAATAAGCTTTAGCCATAAACACGAATTCTTCTTTAGTAAATTTAATTTCCTTATGTATTTTTTTGTATGCTTCAAATGCAATATCAGTATCAAATTTATCTAATACAGTATCTTTTAGAGATATCTTAGTTGATGAATCTGAATGTGATCCAAAGATGCTAGTGTATTTGCAAAATATACATATAAAAAATGTTGTTGATACTAAGCATATTAATAAAATATAGCAACACTTTCTCGATAACATTAATGGGTAAAATAATATTTTGAATTTATTGAAAAAAAGGAGAAGATAAGATTAGCTATTTTGTAAATCCAAACCTTGCATTTTTAAAATCTTTTAGTCTCAGATTACAAAGTTTTGTTATGGATAACCATAATATATTTTCTTGTATTAACTGGTGACGTTAGATACTATGTTACAAATATGAAACTGATTAAACATGAATCTTGAAAAGCAATTGGCTCGTGTCTATTTGTTTTAGATTTATCTAAAATAAAAGCTATAAATAGATAAAAAATTATCTAAAAAATAGAATTTAATAAAGGTTAAATAAAAAGTCTTTTTGTTTTGGTAGTTTGGTCGAGTACTACCAAATAATAATTCACTGCCAGCCATTTCCTGTAAGTTTTTTAAATAAAATTAAATTTGCGATTTATTTTTGAAAAAATATACAAAATAAATTTGAAAAAGACAAAGAAACAAAATAAAATCTTATAATTACTAAGCCGCATATGCGATCACATTTATATTATATTCACAAGATTTGTTCTTTTATGCTGTTACATTTATGTTTTATTATTTACGGGAAAATTTTGATTTTTAAGCGCTAGAGAATCCTAACGATGTTAATTATTGAAAATTTGTATAAATAAATCAAGTTATTGTAATAAATTTATAAATAATTTTTAATTCCTTTGGTATAATAAATTTTCAACTAATTAAATGTGAGTTGCTTAATATACCTTTTTTAATAAAACAAAGCATATAAAAAGGTAAATCTAAAAAACAATATCAAAAAATTTAGAAAGATTGTGTAAAACTAAATAAAACAATGATTAGTCTAGTATTGATATGACCTAGATTCAAATACATAAAGCTGCGTCGGAAATAGGTTATGTGGGAGATTTATCGTTATAAAAAATAATAATAATTTATTTTTTTATTGTTTAATTCTTATTGAAAAAGCGCAAGTTCATCAAATTTATATAAACACACACAATTTTTTTAGATTGATTATACATCATGGTTATTTATTTCTTTAATATTCAATTAATCTTTTTTATATTCTTGCCATATTTTTTTATAATGCTTAATTCTTCCTTTAGGAAATTTTACTTTCCTCTACACGGCGCATTATTAGCGCTAGCATGCCACAAGGGCCTCGCTTAGTAACAAGATAGTATTAATCCCTGTAAGGATCTTACAGAGAGCCGACAACTGGTAGTACGCTACCAGACCAGAGCTTCGCTGGATCTTGTGGTCGGAAAGGCGGTATGGGCCTAATGACCGTGATGGACTCTCACTATCCCATGTAAAATGCTAGAGCTTCATTAAATTGCTACTCCCTTCCCAGGCGGGTCTTCAGATATAAGTTCTTACTAAAAGTCTTCGAATACGACTTGTAAATGCTTTCAGGGCTACGGCAATTGTCGTGCCGACCCAAAGATGTTATGCCTCTACATCTTTATGAATATTTACAACCCTTGATCGACGCCTACAGAAAAGCTTACGATACGACTTTACCGACAAATATTTTATGACAATTGTTGTGCCAACGCTTGTTTATTACTTAGCGAATTCGCATTGGTGAAATTTTAACCTATACCTTTTGAGCAGATTTATCATCATCAATATATATAAAAAGTTTGAATCTGAATATTTTTTTATTTTTTAACCCTTCTTTTTTAAAACTTTGTAAAATTCTTATTATTTTTTATTCCTTTAAAGCATTAAAATACAACCTAAAGAATTGTATATAATTGTTACTAAATGGATATTATGGGGGTTTGTGTATTTTCTTAGGTTTTTCAATTTTTTTGTAATTGCAAAATGGTTTCTTAGGCAAATTTTACTTTACAATGTAAGACATTTTTACTTTAAACAATGCGCACAAGCCTAAAGACATGTTACACAATTTAAAACAAGAATATTATTTATTTATAATCCCGTTTTAAACGGGAGTGCGTTGGCTAGTCAATATATATAAAAAGTTTGAATTTGAACATTTTTTTATTTTTTAACCCTTCTTTTTTTAAAATTGTGAAATTCTGTTTTAATTTTTCATTTAAAAGCACCAAAATACAACTTAGAGATTTGTATATAATTGTTACTAAAAGGATATTACGAGGTTTTGTGTATTCTCCGTAGAGTTTTTCAATTTTTTTGTAATTGTAAAATGTTGACTTTTGCAAATTTAACTTTACAATGTAAGACATTTTGTACTTTAAACAATGCGCACAAGCCCAAAGACATGTTTTACAATAAAAATAAGAATATTATTTATTTATAATCCCGTTTCAAACGGGATGGCGTTAGCTAGTCAATATATATAAAAAGTTTGAATCTGAATATTTATTTATTTTTTAACCCTTCTTTTTTAAAATTTTGGAAAACGTTTTTTTAAATAAATGACAATCTCCATAGTTGATTATATTATAAAGAGCTTAACTTTCTAAAATATTTTCTTAAGTTTTATTCAAATTGTAAAATATGCTCTATTGTCATTTTATAATTAAAGTGTGCAATGTTTAGAAATAACAATACATACATGCACAAAGACATATACACATAATTTAAACAAAAAAAGCACGTATCGAATTTGAGTCCCGTTTTAAACGGGATAGCGTAAGCTAGTCAATATATATAAAAAGTTTGAATCTAAATATTTATTTATTTTTTAACCCTTCTTTATTATAAAATGTATCATTCTTTTAATTTTTTAAGCACGAGTAGCATAAGTGTGGGTTTGTTTTTTCTAAGCACAGAACAGTGTTTTTGTCCATTTTCCCTTGATTTTACTTAGTTGTATTAATCTTATACAAGGTGTCTATATCAAATTTTAATAAATATAAAATGGACTAATTTGTTATAAAAATAATAAAATAGGTACATACACAAAGGCACATTATATTCATTAAAAAGAAATAACACACATTGTATTTGTGATTCCGTTTTAAACGAGATAGCATAAGCTAGTCGTTATATAAAATTTTAACTTTAATTTTTGGTTATAAACACATACATTATTGTTATCTATAAAATATTTAAAGAAGTAATTACTTATTTTACAAATTAAATTTTTAAATACACAATTAGAATTAGAGAAGATTAGAAAATACTATCAAGTTGCAAACAAATTAATTCTACTAAATGAATGTAAACCAAAATAGTATTTATTAATTACAATAAACGACATTGTAAACAATTTACTGTTATTAATAAAAGTTTTAATTAATGTGTCAATTTAATACAGCATTTAGTTTAAAATTATTTTAAAACTTATAAAAAATTATAAATAATGTATAATGAACAGAACTAAAAATCTATTAAGCCACACAAGCAAATTTACTTTTGCCCAGAACCAATACTTGAATGTACAGAAAAGATAGCATTTGACAAATTTTAAATTATTTATAATTTATTTTCGCTAGTATACTTTAAGATACTAATATATTTTTATTAAAATAAAATAGTTAAACTTTTTAAAAAGATATTTTTGATATAGAAATTATTAAAATAGAATATTTTTTGAATAAATTTGATGTTTTACGATTTATATTACACTGTACAAGAGATTGAGGTGAAGTTGTGGGATGCAGCCAGATTGAAGATAAGACTCCAAAACGCTTTTGACGCCGCCGACTTTCCTTACTGCTTCACTTTTTTATTTTAAAAATATTGTGTCTTTTTAACGTTTTATTTTACATTCTTAGTTCCTTGTGTCGATCGTGACCTTTGTGAGACTGCCTCTTGTTTTCTTCCATATTTTTTTTTATATTTGTTTATTTATAGTTTAGGTTTCATGATGGACCAATGAGTCCGATAAAAACATTTCAAAATCATTTCATATAATCAGAAACTTAAAATAAAAAAATTAAATTTCATGTGGTTTTTAATACAGAGATTAATAAGCATTATTTTTATTTGCAAAAAAAATTTCCATTTATGGTATATTTTGTTGGGCAACAACATATCATTAATATTAGATTACGATTGAAAAGTTTTAAATTTATTTTTTTTAGAATAAACTCACATTATAAACAATCATCTTTTACACAAAGACATATTTAATTTTACATTTGTAAATAGAAGACGACTATAACACATCAACATTTTCTTTGTTTTATTTTTTTTGCTTTATAAGATTTCTTAAGAACTATGTAAAGCAGTTTGCTAATTTCTCTTTTTAAGTTTAAAGTATTGTTAAAAAATATTTTTTTAAGAAGTTGTAGTAACCTCAGGTGAGGTGTCCAAACTTTAAGTGTAGTTCTTTATAAGAACAAATAAATAATACTTTATTATTTAATATTTTATTTTCATTAACTTTATAGGGCATCTTTGTGCCATGACTATCGTTGTTGTGCCTTTTGTCATACTAAGTTTTTTCGTATTTCATTTCTTATTTTTGTATAAATTCCTTCTTTTTAATTTTTAATTTATAACAAAATTTATTAAAATTTTTGGAGGGGAGATTTTTTAAAATGTGATATATACCACAGAAGTGTATTTAAAAGCTAGACCTATTAATAAATAAAATATTAAACAATAATTTCTTTTATTATCTAGTCTCCTGTATATAAAGTTTCCTTTGTAGTTTTTTTCCCAAAAAACCATTTGAGAAATACAGCTTCAAAACTTGAATATGGAATTGGATTTTGAACTATATGCTTCTCAAACATTTGTTCTTTTAAGTCTTTTTCTAAATATTTATCAGCGTAAGCTATAAACTCTTCTTTCAAAAACGGTGAAATAGCAATCGTACCATTGTCTGTATGCATTATTTGATCAATTTCATAAAGTTTTGTTATATCAAATTCCAAAAATTTCATAAATACATCAAACCCAGCAACTTTATCTATTTTGTTGCTTTGAAAAATTTTTACCAGAAAATTTATATCCTTTTCAATACTTGAAGGAATTCTGCTTTCATAATATTTCAAGATTTTATTATATTTAGTTTCATTTATTATTTTATTTTCATAACTTATTAAATAAAATTTTCTCACAATTCTTTGCGCAACTTTATTAATATCATCTTTGCCAATTTTCGTAGCAAAATAAAAAACTTTTAACATTAGCACGAAATTTTCTTTGGAGAGTTTGTTGCTCTCTAAAAGTATTTTGGATTCATATGTTTTGTAAGCGTCATTCGTATCAAGTTTGTCTATAATGGTGTCGTTAAGAGACAGGTTATTTAATGTAATAGAATTAGAATTCTTTTTGTTAACTATTAAATAAACTACAAAAACACCAGCTACCAAAATAACAACCATCGGTGCAAGTAATAATTTGTACTTTAACTTCCTCATTTGGGGTTAAAAATTTTGTAATTTAATATTTACTTATCCTTTTTTAAAGGATTACCGAAGAATTTTTAATTAAGATTTCTGATTAATTAAAGATTAATTTTTGATATTTACGCAAGCTTAAAAATGAAACGTAAATTGATTTTTGCCAAATTTACGTAACTTTAACATCTTTGTTGGATGCTACTTTTAGTATTGAGTATCTCATAAATCATGATCTTGAGGTGTTTGGCATGCTCACATTTAAAGTGTTGTTTTTAAATAATTTCGTTTTTTCTAATAATCGTAATTTAGTAACAAAAATCATTTATATAAAATTCTGTAATATTTGAAAAATTAAATTAAAGCTTAAAAACAAAATAAGATTTGTCGCAAAGCTAAAATATGATGCATATAAAAAACTTTTTAAGTGCGTAAGCAGAAAGTAGTGAGTTAAATTTTTTGTAATATTTGTTTAAATTATCAAAACCAAAGCTTTTTAATTAAAAATTTTTTAATCCCGTTCTCTCCAAATTTTTCAGATATTTATTGTAATTGTTTTGTTTGCGTCATAAACATCTTTATTTAAACCAATAATATTCAAGATTCTGTAACTTGTTAGTTTAAAAACGTTATTTCTGATGAAACATATTTTGGGAATAAATAACTGCTGTACCTAGATAATAATTGCAGTTGTTTAGAAATAAATGTAAATAGATTTGTTATAAAATTTCGTCATTAAAACAAATATTTTTATTTAATATAATTTTCTTAAGTATTTTTTTTATCAGTACGGAAGTCTTTAAATTGTAACGAGGACAATGGCATTAAATAGAAATGTTATAATCATTTAACTGGAACATGACAAACATTTGGCACTACATCTTTCTAAGATTGGAATGATTTTATTTTATGATAAAAAATTTATTTAACTTTTGGTATAAATGTTTAATTTAGAATATATTTCTTATAATTTAAACACTAAGAAATAGATGTAATGCATTTTAAGATAATTTAAAAAAACAAAGAAACCTTTAAGCTAGACATGATACAAATAAAAATTAAATAAAAACTTAGTTAAGAAATGCGAATACCAAAAAGTACACTGTCGATATCCTCCGGACATTTGTAATAGGAAAAAGAATAGTTTTTTATTGCAATATGTCTTTTTGATTTAGGTTAATTATCTTTGTATAACAAACCAAGGTACATTTTGTTCTTTAAAAAATACAGCAATTAAAATTATTAAAAATTTTATGAAACACACCTTTTTTATAAGACCCAGCATTTAATGTACATATCAAAACTGTTATTGTAATGACAAGTAAAAAGTAACAAACACTCTAAATACCTATAATAATGCTTTTAAATGGCGTGTTTTATAAACTTAAAAATAATAGTAATAATTTTTTTGCGTGTTTAATTAAATTGTTATTTGAATTTTAATTTTACATTAAAAATCTATGTGTATAAAAAAAGAGGGCGTTATCTAAAAACAGCACACCAAGCCTACGTTTAGTTTCATAACATATCTTTATTTAAGTGCATTAATTAATTAATTTCACGAAAATATGCATGAATTTGATAATTTTGTAGCAAAAATGTTACCATAAAAAATACGAGTAATTGAAAATCTTGCTTTACAATTATAACATAAAAAAAATAACATATAACATTGATAAAAAAACATGATAATAGCAGAAACTTATATTTTCTAAAGGCATATTTTCATGTATTTGCTTAAATATTTTTACTTAAGGCAACATGCTTTAATTATGTAAAAATTAGTATAAAACAGTAAAAATTCTTGCCAAAAAAAATGTGCAATTTTTTTTATTTTAAACAAAAGCTTTAAGCGCTGAATTAAAAAGTCAAGAGTTTGTTAATATTAATATAAGATCTTGATAAATTGTAGTAAAAAATTAAAAAATGTTTATAATCTAATATCTTATTCTTGTTGGATTTCAACAAAATTCCGATTTACATGATGCCTTACTTCAAAACTAATTTGCAAAAAAATATGTTAGATTTTTTCCTGAAAAAAAGCAATATATTTCAAAAACTAAAGAATTTTTAAAACGTATTTTTTAATTAATTTTTAACTGTAAATATGTTATAACAAGATTATTAAAAATAAAATCTTTACAAACAAAATCATTATTTTTTTCTTGTAGAATTTTAAAAAAACATTATTAACTTACTTTTCTGTTTTTGCAAAATCAATATTTAAATTGTAATAATTACTATTTTTCATGTATAAACAACTGCAATATGTCGTTTCATAAACATTTAAAGATAGAATTTATCTAAAATTTCGGCCAATCTTAAAAACATAATCATTAAAAATTCTGAAAGCAACAGCATGCATTTTCGAAAAAAAAAATTTACAATTAACTAGCGTAGTTGACAAATTCTTTATTTTAATTAATTAAAAAATTATAATGTACTCAAAGACAATTGTCATTAGGTCAAAGATTAATTTATTATTAAAAACTAAAAATACTGTATATCTAAAGAAGATACTTTGACAATTAAGATATTCCACTTCTTAATAAGCATTTTATACATATTCTGTGACAAAAAATAAATAAATTGTACAACGTTCACTGCCTTTTCATTTTATTAAAAGTACAAACTTTTTATGTCTCAATTTAACAATGTTTTTTGACACAAAACAGTATTTAATTAATATAATGCTATGGATGAATGTTTACATATTTAATTGTCTAAAATACGATAAAATATTGCAAAATAGTTATTAGTTGTTTCGTCTTACAGATAATTTTAGGAAATATCATTGCTTTACAGAAACCAAAAGCAATAATTAAATGTATTTTTACATAACATTGCTTAAAATCCTTAGTATTTAGTGATAACTAATTAATATGCATATTTTTAATTAGTTATAATAATTTATTTTTTGGCCTATAATAAGCTACGAATATGCAAGTTGTATTCTCCTTTTTACACGACAACTAAATAAGAAAGGAGTAACTTATATAAATTGGTTACTTAAATCCCTTCATGTGTAATCCTTGTTGTCTTATCGTAGGTTACAATACAAGATCTGATGTGATTGATACTCCCAATGGTTATTCAGAACTTCCCGAAAAAATCATATGTCCGTATTGCTCGACTATTACAAAGGCTGTATATCGTAGAGACGATTATATATTTACGATATGTTTTATACCTACATGTCCATGTTGCAGTAGTTCTCCTTATATATCATGTCAAAACTGTATGCGACATCTTCCAACGATTCGAGGCAATCCTTGTAGATCATGCCACGTTTCAAGACCATTTGAAGCTGAGTATTGTCCTAATTGTGGGACTAAATGTTATGGAGAAGTAAGAAATTTAAGGGTTAATTAAACCATTTTTATAAATTTAGTAAAATGAAGTTAATGTTTTTTAAAAACTCTATTTATTTTTTCATAATGTTTTGCTTACTAACAAGACTTTTCGTTTTTTCATTAAACTCAACGATCTTCAAAAGAAAATTTAAAAAGGTTCCTGTACTTTTGTCCAATTGTAAAATCTTTTTAATGCACCACATCCTGTGCAATACTTTAAATGTTTAGTTTTTATAATACATTTATCACATACAATATCATGAATTAATATCTTATTCTTGCATTTATAACATGCTAAATATGGACTGCTAGTATATAAAATCAATTGTTCGGTACAAAAATCCATATTATATGTGTCTACAATAAATGCGGGAATAGACATTGCTTTACAATAATTACATAAAATTCTACTTGGTAATCTTATTATTTTCTGTGGAATGTATACGTATCTTTTAGAATATGATATGCCAAAAAGATGTAGACATAAAAACATAAAGATAAAGATAAAACTTATTTATTTTGTTTCAAGTATGACATTGTAAACAAAATCTTTATATTTTGCAATAAGTAAAATTAAAAATATTTATTCTATTTTCTTATTCAAATGGTGTTATTTAAATAAATTTTTTTTAATGTATTTAAATCAAAACAATTAAATATTAGAATGTTTTCAATTTGTAATTCACAAATAAATAAATGTAAAAATTATTGACAAGAAATTTAAAAAGCTACAAATCAGTAGAAAGCATTAAACATTTAATTTTTTTGAAAACAAAAAGAAGCTATATAAAAGAACAAAGATTATTTAGTTTATTTTTTGATTTAATAAAACATAAAACAATATAAAATGTCTTGTATGTATACAATGTTTTAGCACTTAGAAACGTAAAACTATTTAATAGCTTATTTTAATTTTTTAAATTAAGACAGGCTTATTACTATAATTAACAGCGTAACCATTCTTAGCTTAAATCTTTAATTTTAAAAATCGATAATAAAATTCATTATGTTTTTTTATATTTACAAAAAAATTTTTAATTTTTAAACTTAAGAAGTATTAACATTTTATTAAGTTGCATCTTTCAATTTTTTAATTATAGTTTCCAAAAAAGAACATTTTTTTTAATTTATCTACTTGACATTAGAAATATAAATATTTTTGTTAAGTTAAATTTTTTTTAAATTAAAAACTTAAATACTAAAAATTTTTGCCCCTATATTATGAATTATAGCTTTATAAAATTTTATTGTCCTAGTATAATAATATTTACATTCATTGTTGGTATAGGATCTAGTCTTAATAATCCTACTGATGATATTAAAGAAAATTCTTATAACAATCTAAAGAGGTCGAGCCCAAAACAATTATATGAACAGTATAAAAAGGAAGTCCTAGAGACTTTCTTAAACGTGGAATATTTTAAATTGGCAATGAAATTGGTGTACGTAATTACTAGTATATCCAAGAATGAATGGATTGAATCTTTCATTAAATACCATATTGAAGAAAACAATGTACCACGTTTAGTACAAGAATATAATGAAAAAAAAATTTTTAAAATGGTTACAGCTTTAAATAATTTTAAAAAGTGGGTATTTTGTGGTAATACACTTGTAAATGAAGATTTTAAAGATAGACTGGCTTGTATATTTAGATGTGATGTACAAAATGGTTCAGTTTTATTAACCAAAAAACATTTTAATATTTTTAACGACAATTTGTTTATTCTAGGCTTGATAAAAATTAAGATTGATCAACTTTTAAGTCAAAATGAAAGAAATCAAGCTTGTAGAGACTTTTCGAAATACGGTGATTCTATTACAGTATCTTTTTGGGCAACAATATTTACAAAGTTGATTTTAAATATTCTTTAATTAAAGTTAAATTTAATTTTTTGTTATTTTGTATCAAATTTAAAGCTACACAAATGCCTGCAAGACATTAAAACTGAAAAAATTTTTGTTAAATATTATTTTTAATTGACACATACAAAAAAATTATAAATGCGTGAGAAAAAATTATTTAAAAATTTAAGTTTTGAATCTTTGCACTGAATTTATACTTTTAAATTGCTTTTATATAAAAGGTTTTTAACTATAAAATCACTGCATTTCTACACATAATTGTACAATTTTTGAATACTCTCATACACGAATATACAATAAAGTATTTAAAAAATAGAACTTTTTTTCTAAATTTATCTTTTCGTTTTTATTCATGTATAACTAAGACTCAATGCATATGTTTTTAAATATACATTCACATGTGTTATTGTCACGACCCAATATTAATGACAAGAATCTTAATTAAAAAAGTTCTGTTAATTTTTCCTCGAAAAAATTGATATTTTTTATTAAAGAAAATATTTAATTTAAGGATGTGAATTTTGAAAAAAAATCAGAATATAATTAATACAGTTAAAAAACATTAATTTAAAATAAAATATTTAATAAGATCCTAATAGAACTCCATCTAAAACATGGGGACATCCCAGTTATCATCTTTTATTTTCAAGATATAATTGAAGTAACATAAGGAATGCGGTCAGTAGAGAGGGCGTTTTCGATCTCATTAAGTATACATGGGCATGTTTTTGAAGTTCCGTGAGATTTATAGTGAGAAGAATTATTATAAAAATGTTATTTTTTTACAATTTTATGGGATGCTTTTCAGGAACTATTTTCTCTTGATCTTCTAATTTATTAATTCATTGATTGTTTCCTTGTGTATACATGGTATTCAGGTAAAATTTTTTTTATATTTTATTTTATTGAAAAAATAAGATTAAGGAACAAATAAAATAAAAGAATAAACATGTGGTAATAAAATATTACTATAATAATCAAATATCTAGATCATTTTAATAAAAATAGATTTTAGGTGGAAATAAAAAATAGAATTTTTTTATGACTTGTATGGCCCCCCTCCTCTAACAACTAATTTATTTCTTTTTTATGTCTTGATACTAACTTTTAGCACATCTCCTTAGATATATTACTCCATTCTTCAACTACAACAACTTCTAATCCTTAAATATTTTTCTTTAGAACATACCATAAATTCTCAATTGAATTTAGATCGGGTGATTGAGATGTTTATTCAAAAACTTTATATTTTGTAATCTAAAAACTCCTTCGTAAGTTTTAATTGATGCTTTGAATCATTATCCTGTTGAAATAAAAAATTTTAAATTTAAACATACTGCATTTTTAAATTAAGCATTTTTTAGAATTGTAGTATATTTGAGACTACCCACTTTACCATTAATTATGTAAATATTTCCAACTTTTTTTTCCGAAAAACTTTTCTTAATTATGATTGAGCCATTACCATGTCTAAAAGTTGGTTTTAAATTTTTTACATCATACCACAAACCATCTTTTTGGTAGCAATAGATCATTCTATCTAATTGGAGATTAGTAATTTAGATTCATTACTCCATATAACAAATTTAAAGTAATGTTTTTTTCTGTAATACTATTCCGTTGCTAGTCTTATTCTATATTAAATATATTTTTTTGACAAAAATGGTCTACATGCTCTTCTCCTACCTTTATAATCCAAATCGACTAGTTTTTTACAAATAGTCCTAAAAATTTCCTTTTTTGACTTAAATTATTTTTTTCTTCTAGTTTAGTTGAAATTGTTAATAAATCTTCTTTTATTTTTTTGTCAAGAAACTCTAAATCATTATCATTAAATAAATGTTTTCTACCTCTTCTCTTAGTTCAAATAACTTTTCCTTTATTTACAAATTTAATTTTAAATACTAAACTTACTATTTTATATTAGTTTGTTAACTATTTAAAAATAAAATTAAATTAAGATTAATATAAGTTTGGAATGTTTTAACAAAACAACTCTTAACAACAAAGTATGATTATTTTTAGTTTTAAAAATATATCATTTATCTTTATATCAATTTTATTTTAATTTTTACATAGCAAATGACTAAAGAAGAATGATTTATTGTTGTCATGCATATGTGGGATGATGCGACTTTCTAAGTACGAAAGGTATATAGACTTGTTTTTAATAAAAGCTTTCATAGAAAATACTTTTATTTAAAGTTTATTTAAATTTTTTTATAATTGAAAAAAAGATCATATTGGATACTGAAAGAACAAATACCTTTTTGTAATTTAAGATTGTTTCATTGGCTGCCGTTGTTCAACTCTTGAGGGGCATGAAAGTTGTCTTAATTAGTGCCTTTATTGTATTAATTGTGCCTTTATTGTATTAATACACAACTTGTTAGATGAAAAATTTGAAGAAGAGTTTTGATTAACAAATGTCCTGTCAAACAATTAGTTTATAACAAGTTAATAGATAAAAATTAATAAAATCAATTCGATACAACTATAATTTTATTTGAACAAAGCAACAAGCAGTAAAAATAAATTTCTTTTATTATTTTACGACTTAATTTATGTTATATAGGAGTTATGTCTACAGAATAAGTGCCGTCCCTGTAAGATTTTCTAAAAAACTTTGAAATTCAAAGATGTCTTTTTAATGTAACTTTAGCTATATTTAATAAAGTTAGTTATCGTATTTGTTCATACTTCTCCTATTAATTTTTTATTTAAGAATTGTCTACAGAAATAATTGTGGAACATTATATCAAGTTACATTAGAGTCAAAATTATATATGTAAAAACCAAGGTCAGTACAAAATGTCTTTTTATAAATATAAATAGTATTTAATTTGTCAAATGTCTCATCTCGCTTTTATGAAAAATATCAGAAATTTTACTCTACCCTCCAACAACATTTAATTATTAAAAATAAATAAAAATCTTTAATAAATTTTTGTATAGATATAGATCTATAGTTTATTTTTATTTAATATTAAATGTGTAAATTTTTAAAAGCATGTTTTTAAGTATATTTAAAATAATTAATATCAATAAATTTTTATCCAATATAAAATCGCATTGAATACAAAATGTACTTAACCTAAGGATTTAAAAAAACGTAAACTGTGGTAAAATTTTTTTAATATTACTTATTTTAATATTTGTAGAGATATGTATTACTTGTTAAATATATATAGAAGTATTTTTTGTATATACGTAAAGGTTTTAGTGGGATTTGGAACGACAATATAAATTTACTTTAATTTTGTTGCACAAACATGTTTTTTAATTAAAATTACTAAAAAAGGTAATTTTTTTATTGAATTGTTAAAATTTACACAAAATTTAGATATTTTTAATTAAATGTAAAGCAATGATACTAACAAAGGAGGCATGATCAAAGAAATAAAAAGTTTAAAATAAATCCTAACGCCGTCTTTTTAAATAAATAAAAGTAAATTTATTATGTAATCTAATTTTTTTAATATTAAAGTATACTGTGGTTATGATATTTGAACCATTTTGCATTCAGATATCTTTTAATTTATTTCATAGTATATTTATCAATAATTTTTACCCACACTTATGATTTTAAATACAAAGATGTTTTCAAATATTAGTATCATACTTATTGTGTTTACTTATAGTTTAAAAGCTACTTTTCAAAACAAAATGTCTTGTACTACAGAAACCATTTGTCCAATTTCTGATTTGTTAGATTTAAAAGAGTTGCCAATGGAATACGAAAAAATTTTAAAAAATGCAATTAATTGTGAAAAAGATTTTTATATGGTTTTAGAGGCTGTGGACTTTATTACTAGCATTCCGTATCACGATTGGCTTATAATGTTTGCAAAATGGTGCTGTGACAAAAATGGAAAAGGAAACAAACTATTAGAAGCTGAAAGCAGAAATAATCGATTAAAAAAAATTAGCAAACAAATGGGAGAATTTCAAAAATATTTATTTGTAATTATTGAAGATTCGTATGATCCACGTAACATTATAAAAAGGAATTTATTTGATATAAAATTTAACGAAGATAGGATACGACTTACTGAAGCGCAATATACTTTATACAAAGAATTTAAAATTTTGATTAATTTTATCGAAGAGAAGTTTAAATCTGATAAAAGAGAATTGTTATTAAAAGCATTGGAGAAAAAAGTTTCTATCATTGGTCAAAACTCTAAGTTAAGAATTTTGGATTTGATAGCTATTAAATGTTTCGAAATGGCTGATTCAGAGTTAGTTAGTGGGAATAATAAAAAAAATTAATTTTTAGGTTATTTTGTTAAAAGTTGTTTTCTAATTGTTATTATTATGATCATGCTAATAACCAACCAACGGCTTGTTAAAAATTTTAACACCAATTTTAAACCGCAATAAAACTATTTAAGAAAAAATTTATAATATCATGACATTTCCTTCCAATCTCTTAGCCATTTTTTATAATTTTAATTTATTACTTATAACATTAATTTATTTTTACACTTTAGAAAATGAAAAAAACCATAATTTAATAAAACTTGTTTATTTGATCTGATATGTATTACGATTCTTTGGCTAATAAGTAAAAATTATTTTTGATTTGAAACAAAAAAATCCTTTACATGCTAACATAATATAATATGGACAGAAAGACTAATTAAGAACAAAAATTTGGAGCCACTAGCCAATTGAAGAATACATCCAAGTGATGATATTTTATAAGATTTTTAAAGTGCCTTATTAGAGCATCAAAAATGTGAAGAATTAAAATAACAGATAGGATTTGCTATCTGAAAAAACTAACATTTTTTTTATTTTAATAAAGATTTTTAAATTTAGTGATTAAAGTGAAAACATTTAAAATTTTGATAAAATAAGTACATTACCGTTATTTCCGACCATTAGAAAATTTTGTATTAACAAATTTGCGTTTTCTGTGTTAAAACGGTACAATGAATGATATACATTTTACTTCTTTGAAAAGTTAATTTTTCATATCTACATGCTAGATATTATCTGAAACAAAAAATCTAAATATTAAATTTCTGTTGCATAATCTAAAAAAGCTATATTTCCTTATTTTATTAAATAATAATAATGTATATCTATACAGCTATTTTTTGTAAAACCAATAACATTATTTTAAAGAAGTAAATTATGCGTAAAAATTGAATTTATGGAAAGTTTTGAAGATTTTATAAAAATTAATTTTAATGATTTTTTAAAAATTATTTTTTTAAATGTCTATAATTTAAAAGTTTTAAAGCTATGTTTTACAACTTTAAATAATTTTTAAAAAAAAAGATCACTCGAAATTTCGTGCTTTTTATTTTTTGATCAAAATGGTTGATAAATGTATGTAGTAACTGTTTACAATAGTTAATACTATCAATATTAGAGTTCTATTTAGTCGTTAATAACTAGCAATCATAATTCAATAAATTGAAAATAGATAATGCCAGAGAAGTAATAAAACTAAACCAAGAAAAAAGAAAAGTAAAAAGATTTTAATTTAAATCAGAAGAATCGAGAGGAAGATCTACCAATTCAGAATAAATTGCAAAAGCTATTATAATAAAAGAATACTTTTTTTTCTGATTATCTTCATATTCCTCTTTCATAGCTGCATCAAGTAAATCTTTGTCGGTTCTTGAACTAAATGTATCTTTCAAGTAGCTATACCAAAGCGCAACATCACCACACCTCTTCTTTTGACTATCATCGACAACCAATGTTTGTTTTTCACCAACTTTATCAAATTTAAACTTGTAAAAATAATCAGACTTTTTAATATAATCTTCCCTTTTTACCTTGTCAGTTTCCTTAAATAATTCCTTAATGATTTTTTCACCTTGTTGAACAACATTGTCAATCTTTTTTTCGAAACTAGAGGTCTGCGCTTTGGTAAGTTCTTCAGAAGAACCTTCCTTAAAACATTTATCAAGGCCACCAAGAAGTTTATTCTTATCAAGACTTGCAAACAAATTCAAGACGAATACAGAAAGTCTAAATTCCTCAATTGTAAGATGCAAATTAGATTTTCCTGACGCAGTATACACTGAAAACGCTTCTTTAAGATCCAACTGATCAATCTTAGTACTCTTCATCGTTAACTTACTACCACCATTAAATGGCCACGTTCCTGTAACCCATAAAGCACTCGTTACTCCACCAGCGACTAATGCTGTTCCAAATAAACCGTAAAATATTTTCTTGTTCGTTGACATTTTGGGGGTTAAAAAAAATTTAAATTTATACTAAAGAAATAATTAATCATTTAGAGAAAAAGGAATAAAAAATAATGATTAGGGGATGATTTACAATTACATAGACCACACATTTAATTAAAGGCTTTTAGTAGTACTTTACAACTGTCAAATATATTTAATAGAGTTGTTTAAAAATAAAATGATTTTGTAAGGGGGAGATCTTTTACTGACAAATAAGAAGTCTGAAATTTAACGAATTTGACATCTTAATTTAGATGTACGAAAAGAGAAATGAAAGATAAAATGTTTGACATATTTACTAATTTAATATTTATGATATTTAAGGAGTTATATTACAAATTTGGATTAGTGACTTATATTTTACACACTTTTCTCTTATTTGACATATTTCATTACTGTGCTTGTAACTACCTAAACTAGCAGAAACCCCTTTAAATTGATTCAGTACATAACATGATTTATGTTTATATTACCAGTTTGTGTTAAGATGCATTAGTTACTGTTTATAAAATAAATAGATTTAGTTGTAAAACAATTTTTTAATAATTATAAAATGTACATCTTTAATTTTTTAAATATTGTGTAAATTTAATATATCAATATTAATTAATTAGTTTGAGCATTCAAATACTGTAATTTTAATCATTGTGTACAATAGTTACAATCTTAATAAAATATTTATTATAAATTAAAGATAAATAAATATTTACATTATTCTTATTTTGATTACAGTATGTTGAATGTTACTCTTCACGTCAAATATTTTACAAACCATTTATGGGATAATTGACAGGCTTACATTTTATTTATATTTTTTAACAACAATATATATTTATTGTTTATTGTCAAAGCACTAAATAGTATTTTAAAATATTACTTGCTGAATTTTCAATTACACTTTACTAAATTGGGGATTAATTTATTATTGGCGTTTAAAAAAGACCCTTATTTTTATAAATGTGTATCTCTCACATTTATAAATACGTTTATTGCTTAAATAAATGCTAATCATATATGGTATGTATTATATCTTGTATGGGGCAACCAAGTATTGGTTATTATAAAAAAATAATTTATTTGTAGAGCAAATTAGCAATTATTTTTTTCCGATAAGGAAATTACTATTCTATCAAAACTTGGCAGGCTTAAAAACACCCATCGCTCTTCACTACCATCTACTTGTTCTTTTTAATGTAATAATTTAATTATTAAGCTACTTGGTGTGGCCATATTTGTAAAAATTTTCTAAAATACTTTTTACATAAATTTATTGAATTTTTTGTTTACAAGGGGTATTTTAGTACCTCTTTTAGCGCAATCAATCCTCGTCTCCATTGTAGTTTTTGTTTTATTTTGTGTGTGTAGAGGGTAATTTTTGTATTTATAGTTTTAAATGTTTGTTTACTAACATTAATTAATTTTAAAAAATAAACATATAAACAAATAATACAAAATTAAATCCTTGGTTGTGTGGGATTCCACACTGCTTTTTTACTAATTTTCTTTCAAAGCATGGCTTGTCTTTTAGAGTACTTGGAGACAAAATGCTATCTTTTTGATTTCCCAAAATAGTAATGTTTATATGTCTTCTATACCCCAAAGAGATGCTTTCTATTGTTTTTTTAAACACTATAGACTGGATGTATGTTTCAACGCGGTCTGTTATTTCTATTTTTCTTTTGTGTTATTCATAATATTTGGTTACAGCTTTACTTCAAATAAATGCATAAAGTATATTGCACGTTTTAAATTTATAAAAAATACATTTTATTAATCAAAATATCATACTTTTTAAGCTTTTTAGTTTTAACCTGTTCAAGTTTTTAATTAACAATATTTATAATCTTTTTTTTTCTCTTCACAACCAAGTCTAGTCTTCTATGCTTTACCTTTATATCAGTTTTTACAGGTAAGTCTATTTTTACATTTTTGTTAAAAATTATTTCTTGTACAGAATGAATACGAAAATTATATTTATTGCACATCATCAAGTCTGTACACTTCAATACTTCGTTATATCTCTTTGTGTCTTTACATTAAAATGCTAAATGATCTACGAATTTTTTTGTTTTACTACAATATGAATGTTTTTCTTGTAACGAAAAAATATTTTTTTGTCTTCTAATATACAAAATAATTCCTCTCTTTTGGCTATAATAAATAGTGCCATTTAGTCATTACATCTGTTATTTTTTAACATGTAATTAGATACTTTAAACTTATTAATTTAAAGTTATGAAAATTGTAACTGATATGACCGAGCAACTAAAACTTCGTAGTTTTAATTTTTACATTGACAGTTAACATGATTTGTAAAATTTCAAATCTTCAATCTTTAACTACAATAAGTATTAATACTAAAATATGACAGTAAACACTTATTATAATCAAATCTATATATTTTTTAAATTGTATAAGTATATTTTTTACAAGTTTTTTATTTTTATAAAAGCTATTTTTTTACATTTTATAAAGTATATTTTTTACAATAAAAGCTATTTTTAATAGTTAACATAAAAGCTAAGTATTACATTATAAATTTAATAAATATTTTATATTTCAAATAGAAACACGTATCTTAAGTAAATACAATATTTTATCAGAAAAAAAAATTCTTTTTTTTAATTTATAATTTTTTGTCAATTTTAAATTAAAAATGCTGCAATGATAATAGCATTTAGTATTAAAAGTAATTGCCCATTCATAGAAATCAATTATATAAAAAAGAATTAAACATTTAAGAGAATTTTAAAAATATACTTTATTTGTGTTACACGATAATATTATTATATACTTAAGCCAATACGCTTAACTCAGAAAACTTTAAAAGTTTAATATAGAAAATATTTTAAAAATACTATTTTTTATTATAATTAATCTAATACATTGATTTAAAATCAAATATTTATACTGATAAATGATTTATATTTGTACCAGCTTTTAAAAAAAAGAAATATTTTTTTAGCTAATAATTTATGAAACTAAATTAAAAATGCATAAATTTGATATATAAATTTTTTCAAATTTTATTGTATAGAAGTTTGTTGGTATTAAACAAACTTTTTATTTCATAAACAAATAAAATATTATGGGGTTTAATTACAAAAAAAATGGAAAACTTTATTGACGAAAAAAAATTGTTTACAAAGAATAAAACAATTAAACCTGCTTTTAAAGTACCTATTTACAATCAGACACCAAAGAGGGGAGATTTGGTCGATGAAATGAATTTGATAGGAAGTACATATCAAGAGAAAGGACATTTTAAGCGTAAAAAAGAAGAGAATTCTAAACATAAAAGACTTAGAGAAGATGATAAAATGAAAGACATTATGGCACAAATTGGGGAGACAATAGGAATAAAAAACAATTATAGAAGAGAACACACAAAAACACAAAATATATTTTATAAAGACATGAGTAAAATCAATATAAATAATAAATTAAAAAAAAATAATGAAATTAAAGAGGAAGATAGGTTAACAGATGAAATAGAATGCTACTTAATAGATCAGCATAATTTTAAAGAGGAAGTAAAAGAAAATATTTGCTTAAACTCGGAAATACATAGTAACATCTCTAGTAGATTATTAAAAAATAATGAGAATATATTATTTAGTGATAATGTAGAGGATAAGTATTATAAATCTAAGTATAATTCTCCGAACACTGGTAAATATGATAACAATAAGAGATTTATATCTGATATAAAACATAAAAACGTTACACAGAATAATCCAATACTTAATACACACTCTATAAAAAGAAAATTTAAGGAAGATAACGATCTTGATATTATCATGATGCAGGTTGGAGAAACAATTAAGAAATCAAAACAAGAATCTAAAAATAATAAGGTTGAATTTTGTTCTATTAAACCATTTAATGGTAAACCAGTAAAGAAGCCTGGGCCTAGAAGGAAGCCGGATTTAAGTAGCTTAGAGATACAAAAACTAGAGTATACATTTAAGATTAGAAAACTTAAAGTTATACAGTCTAATATAAGACTTGTAGCTAAGGAATTAAATTTATCGGCTGCTAGATGTTTAGAGTATTTTACTAACCAACAGAAAATACAAAGTTATATTTATGTCAAAAAAATGGAACAAAACATACAAGAAATAATAGAAATACGCAGAAACATATCAAACATTCTATGAAAGAATATCTGCAGATTATGTGTTATATTTAATAATTCTAAAAGCTTACAAAAAATAAAAAAAAATCTTATAAACTAAGTTTATTCAATAAATGCGCACACACCGAATATCACTTCAAAACAGTTAAACACTTCAACTCCTTTATTTTTTAGATATAGACATCTTGTTACCAATAACCTGTTAAGTTCATCATCACATAATCCTTTTGATTCTTCTAGTATACTCTGTATGACATCTTTATTATTTTTAATAAAAAGTAAAACATCATCTTCTAAATTTACTTCATTTACTTTCCCAGTTATAAACTCGAATAATTTCACGTTTTGAAAGTATTCATTGAACATATCTTTTACGAATATTTTATCATAAATTTCGTCAAATTTCAATTTCAAATCTTTTGCGCACTGCTTAGGGTTGCCATTTTTTTCCAATATCAAAAGGGGAATGGAGGTTTCACTAGTTGAAGAACTTGAGGAGGTTTCACTAGTTGAAGAACTTGGGGAGGTTTCACTAGTTGAAGAACTTGGGGAACTTCCCCCAACAAGTGTAGAGTTGCTTTCACTTTTGTCCAGCAAAGCATCACTTTTAAGAGATTCACCACAAGAATGACTTAAGTCTTTTTTATCACTGGGTGTAGAATCATTTTCATTTTTTTCTAATGAAACATTATCTTTAGATTTATCTTCTCCTTGTAAATCACTTAAATTATCTTCCTCTCGTACACTACTTAAACTAGCCTCATCTTGTGCATCGCTTAAATTAGCCTCACCATCAGGAGTTCCAAATTTTTCTGAAGATTCATCAGTGAGAGATGACCGGCTATCTGTTCTTAAATATAATTTATTCGGCCGTTTTTCACAACTAGCCACCGATAATGAAACTGAGGCTGCATTTTTTTCTTTTACTAACTTTTCTCCAGTCAAATTCAATGTACTATTTTCTACCATAATTTTACCATCAGGAGTTACAGACATTCGTTCATCTTCCGGAGAAACTTCTACCAATACGCGTTCTGGAGTGACCATCCCATGAACCAGTGCATCTTTCTCATCTCCAATTGCTACTTGTAAATAAGAAGATGATGTTACTTCACTTAAATTTATAGTTTCTGGTGAACTACTATTACTTGAAGGTAAATTTACCATTTGAAATCCATTAGAACTATTTTCAGAAGATGTCTTACTCGACATTGATGATCTTTTATAATTTACCACACCTTCTTTTAATACAACATTTTCTAATTGTTCTAAAGTAACCTTAGAAAGCAAATACAAAGAATGTAAATATAACTTGGCCTGTTTATCATCTATTTTATATTTCCCTACCATCATTTTAGCTGTACTATCAACATCTAAATTACCCAACTTTTTATCATCAAAAGACAGTTTAGAAATATTACCGGTATTTTGATTATCATCAAAAAAACCACTTAACCACAATCCACCAGTTATAATTGCAGCACCAACAAGCGTTGCGCCTAATATTTTCATAGCTCTTTTAGTTCCAGACATTAAGGGTAAAATACAAATTTACATTTAAATTAAAAATATTATTTAGAAAATAATTTTGAAGTGTGTTATATAAAATAATAATAAAATTTTAAATTTACAGTTTATAAAACATTGGCTAGTAAATTAATTATTTTATTTGCATCATTGAAACAAACAAAGTGTTTTTTAAATTTATAAAAAAGAATTCTAGCATAAAATGTTTAAATTTTAATTTGTTTAATTAAATTAAATTTACAAGAAATAAGAAATATTTAAGAATAGTTTTACAGAATCTAAGCTATTCTAAATTTGTAAAAGAAAATTCAAGATATTGTACAATTATAAAATGAATTTGAAATTTTAAAAAAGACACGTATTTAGTGAAATGATTTTATTTTAAAGTTTTAAATAAATTTATAATACATTCAGATACTTTAATAGTACACTGAATATTTTAAAAAGTATTAATAAGATTATTAAAGAGACACAGAAAATAAATTTAATGTGTACAATATGTATTTGGTATTTCTAAGATGTGCAGTATTGGTTGCTAAGAAAGGAACATCAAATAGTTGAAAAGTATTAGCAAACTATTAAATTTTAAAGATGCTTAGCAATTTTAATTACAAATGTATTGTAAAAATATACATTTAGTAAAATAGATAAAATGCATAATGTTTTAGATTTATAAAACCAAATTGCATAAAAAGTATTTTTTAGACAAATTTAAATAGAAAAGAATTTTAAATTAAATTATTCTTTGTTTTAAATTAAAATAAACTATATTACAAAAAGATTTAAGTATATAATTTAAGAATTAATATAAATTTATTAAAACATTACATGATAACATGAAATGGTATAATAGCTAAAATATACTCTAAATACAAAAAAAATAAATTTACTGGCCGAATTAAAGTGTACATTCAATACAATTCATAAGAAGATACCTGAGAGAATTTTAATAAAAAGTTAAGATGTAAAAGATTATAATTTAACAATTTTATTTCATACAGAACAAATACTAGCATAAACAGACAATTTAACAAATAATACATTAAAATCATAAGAAATTAATACACAACTAGAAAAAGATATTGTATTAACAAAATAAGAGATATATTTTTATATACAACTTAAATATAACATTACATTTCTTTGTTATTTCTTAATGTCTCATAATAAGACAGTGTACTGTGAAGTAATGACTCTGATTTACCAGTAGATTTTTTAAACAAAAGAGAATTTATAAGACTCATTATTTCTACTCTGTCAATTCCTAGACTTAGAATGTTTAAATGTTTATTATCTTCAGGAGTGTACCCAATGAGTGATATTAAAGATTTATCAGATAAATTATCAAAATATTTCTCTGCAAATGTGATAGCCTCATTTGACTTATTATTTAATATAAGATCTATAAATGAAAGTTTAGCTATCTTTACTAGTAATTCATCATCTACCTGTTCATTCTCTTTTAGATATACAAATGTATCATATGACCTGTTATCCTTTATATTATTTATTAGTGTTATTCTAAGAGACATTTCTTTTATAATATTTTTATCTAATTTACTGGTATATTTTACCAGTGTATTTACAGCACATGAATATTGTAAATGATCTTTTATTATTTTATTTATTAGACATTTAATTTCTTTATGTTTTTTAATAGACATTTATGGGTAAATAAACATTAATAGACAAATATTAATGGGTAGATAGTTAACAATGCATAGCCAAGGAGACCTACTAATGTGGAAGAGCAGGTTAGAAAAATTGTATTAGTAAGTTAAAAATAAAGACGTGGTAAAGTTTACATAACAATTTCTTATGGATAAATTAGTTTATTTAATAAGTGTAAATTAGTTTATTAAATGAATGTAAATTAGTTTATTTAATGAATGTAAATTAGTTTATTTAATGAATGTAAATTAGTTTATTAAATAAGTGTAAATTAGTTTGTAAACTATTAAAAGGTTTACATAACAATTTCCTATAGATAAATTAGTTTATTAAATAAGTGTAAATTGTTATGTAAACTGTTGTTCCATTTATTTAAGTTTTCAATTCCTAATTATCAAAAAAATTTATATAGTTTTAGTAGCCAATCAGATTCGTACTTTTGACAACCAGGTGACAGGAGAAATCTGATAACTACGACATAAACATTTTAATAGTTTACTTAAAAATTTACATTTACTATTCATGCAAATATAATTACTTTTATGATTTTAAAAATAGTTTTTTACAAGCGCATATTTAAAAATACGCAGCACAAGATAAATTCCCTAAATGCCTTATAGAAATATTTTTATTTTTTTACTTCTAAATTAGCATTCTTACCAAAAAAGCATAAATATGTACCCCACACAACATTCGCCACTTTATACTCTTCTATTTTATTATTTACTTTTATCTTAATAGTATTTTTAGTTATACAATCCACATATTTCTGATCTATAAATTTATATGCTTTATTCATGTATTTATCATACACATCTAAATATTCAGTAAAATTATTATCAAATGATAACTGTCCACTGCTAGAAACAAACATTAAAAGAAATTCTTTAACGTACTTTCTAATGTCATCAACACTATCTAAACACCTAGTCACTCCATCTTTAGAAGAACACATAAAAGTACTAATAGATTTAAAAAAGTTATCCATAGCATTCTTATCTCCCTTGGTAGTACTTAATTCTAAATCTTTAGTTCTTAAATTAGAAAATGTGCATATAGCAACTAGAATATTAAAATATTCATCTTTTTGTAAACTGCCTCCTTTTTTGTGCAACACTTCAGATGCTTTATTAAGATCTAGTGAAATGGCATAATCGTTATTTATTGTAACAAAACCTTCTTTGGAGTTATAGTAGCATAATAGAAATGCACTAATAGATAATGACAGAATTGATAACATTATAAGAACAGAATTCTTTTTTTCCATGGGGGTAAAATCATAAATTTTATAAATGAAAGTTATTTATTTAATTTATGTATTTACAAAAATATAAAATATTTATATTTGAGAAGAAATAAGTGCTTTACTACTGCTAGATACTTTAAGTTGGGTTTATCTAGGCGAAGGATTATGACATGTAATTTAAAAAGACAATTATTTTTGGTTTATTTTTATTTATTAATAACAATAAGAAAATAATAAGTTTATTGTCATTTAAGAAAAATTCTACGGCACCAAAACTAAAAATCAAATAATTAGTGTTTATTTATTAATAACAGTAAATATAACACGATGTATTATTTCCTTACTTCTGTTTAATTCGTTAATTTTACTTATTAAATCAATAAAATATTTTAACATTCACAATGTATTTTTTTGTTCTATAAAATATTAACACTATTTTATTATTAAAGTTTTTTATGTTTGTAAAATAAGTTTATCATTCGTTCATTTTTTAAACGTTTCAACTTTCAGTAAAAAATTTAATTTTTTTAGCCCCCAAATGGCCATCCAACCACCAGGAAGTAATACAAAAGCAAACAAAAAGGGCGCAAAAAAGAATCTAAAAATAGATACATTTTCTAAAAAAGAATGGTATAATCTTAAGGCTCCCGCTATATTTCCTAACAATGTCTGTGGTAAGACTATGGTTACTAAAAGCAGTAATAAACAAAATTTGGCTCTTCTTTTAATAGGCAGGAAATTTGACATCAATCAAGCGGATCTTACTGGTAATTTAGAAGAGCATGCAAGAAAGTTCTCTTTTAGAGTTAATGAAGTGCGCGGTAAAGATTGTATTGGTGTTTTTGATGGTATGCACATGACTAGTGATAAAGTTAAGGGAATAATTCGTAAGTGGCACACTCTTATTGAGGCAGAAAAAGATATTGTAGCCAAAGATGGTACTATTTTAAGGGTGTTTGTTAACGCTGTTACTAAGAAAACACCCACTTGTACTTCTAAAAGGGTTTATTGTAAAACCAGTGAAGAAAAGAAAATAAGAAAAGTTATGTTTGATGTTATTGAAGAAGAGCTAAAAGGCGAGGATTTAAATAAAATTATGAAGAAATTGGCGGCAGAAGTTATCGGTAAAAGTGTTGAGAAAAAAGGCAGTCTTATTTATCCATTGCAGAATTGTTGCGTAATAAAAGTTAAAACGGTTAAAAGAGGTAAAGATACCAGTAATGCTATGGAAATAGAAGCTAATTAAAAATAATTTATTCTAATTGTTGTTTATTGTATTGGTACTTTTGTTATCAAATTGTTTTCTTTAGTTTCTATGTATAATTTTTTTACATTCTAAATTTTAATATTCACATACATTGTATTGGTACTTTTGTTATCAAATTGTTTACTTTAGTTTCTATGTATAATTTTTTTGTCTTCTAAATTTTTACACCCACAAATGATATCTCAAAATTTCAAAATTATTCCAATTTTTAATAGATCTGTCCCTTATATCTACAACAATACTTTATACACACTTTATAATGACACACTATACTCTACTAATCTAGAATCTTTTGTAGTTTCTGCTATTTGTACTGATACTATTACGAATTTCTATTTATACAATAATACAATCGTATATTACAATACAGATATTTTTTTGTACAATATTTCGACGAGCGTAGTCGAAAAATATAGTACACTTAAAAATGCTGGTATAAAAGACGTTATTAAATTGAATAACGATTTAATAATATTTTACGATAATTGTGAAATCTACAAAAATAATGAAATTATTTTTAGTGGTGAATGTAAGAGTTATGTGATGGATGATACATTTTTATATGTATCAGATAGTAATAGTGTCACCAAGGTAGATATAAACACTTACAGTAAAACACTTGTATTTAATGGAAAAGATATTATTGATGTGAAAATAATTGATAAAAACCTGTATATTTTTACTAAAAATGCGCTTTTTTATCCTGGCGGGATGCTTAATATTGATGTAGATACAGTTCAAGTTACTACATCACACATATACATTCAATACAAAGGAGAAACATATAAGTATAATAAAGATTTACAGCTTGTAGAAAAATATAATTATCTAATTTATGCCAGTGGCGATTTATTATACGACGAAATGTTTAATATTTCTGTTAACGGTAAAAATTTAGTAGGAAATTTTGATGATATATTAGATGTACAAGAAATTAATAATATGATTGTATTTACTTCTAGTAATAAGCTTATTTATTGTTTATTAAATGAAATTAATACTAAAGATTTAATAAATGAAAGCACTGGTGAAAATTCTGTTCATGTTAAATTATTGTACGCTTGTATTGGTACACAGATAATACATCACACAGACACTATATTAAGTATATCATACGATAAGAATTTATTAATTACTACATCTAGAGATCAGACATGTGCTGTATATTATATTACTACTGACATAAAATATATTAAAAATTTTAGGACTGGTGTAATGAATACGAGTTATCTTATTGATAACACTTGTGTGCTTGGTGGGGAAGATGGTCTTTTGTGCTATATTTCTGATGTAGATAGTGAGAGTATAATATTCAAAAAAATATGTGATAAAGATATTAACAGTGTATGTGTTAACAAAGGTCTTATTTTTGTAGGATGTGCTGATAAAACGTGTAAAATATTAGATTTTAATCTGAACGCCGTAAAAAATATTGCCGATCATAAAAAAAACGTTATGAGTGTTCACGCCAGTTCGACGTATTTTTGTACTGCCAGTGCAGATAAAACGATAAGAGTTTATAAATACAATTACGAGTGTATAAGTGTTTTATCGGGACATGATACAGGAATATTGTCAGTTAAATTGTTCAATAAAGATAAAAAACTTATTAGTAGTGCGGTGGGAGGACTTATTAAAATTTGGGATGCTAAAAAAGGAGTGTGTACTGATAATATAATTGTTTCTAGTGATATTTGGTCTATTGATGTTAAGGCGGAAATAGACGACCTTTCTACTTTGGATCTTAACAATTTGTTAATGGGTGTTGGTAATAATGTTGTTTCTTACAAATACTACAAAGATAGAACAAAGAAGAACAATACAGTACATATTAAAAACAGAGAATTTCATAAAGTCATTACAAATAACATTAATTTAATATATTTTCTTCTTAAAGAATCATCTGATAAAAGTTTACTGTTTGACAAATACAAAAATAAACTACTAGATGTTATTGTAGAGTGTGGGAGATTTAAAGATGTAGAATTTATTTTAAAAATAATAGATTTTTGTGTAAGTAAAAAAATATTTAATAAGGAGATTATTACTGTACTGCGGAAGTATTTACATTTAAGTGATGAGCTTTACACCGATCTTATAGCTGCAGAAATTTATTTTAAGTAAATTTATTTTTTAATTTATTTTACTTGTTTTTATTTATTTAAATTGCTTTTTGAAAATTTTATTTATTCAAATTTTTAATTATCTTATTTTTATTTACAGGGTTTATTTTTGAAAATTTTTACTTTTTGAAATTTTTTATTTTAAATGATTTTTTGAATTAACAACATTATTTCTCCCCCGGTGAAAATGCGGTTGTGTATGGATTAAAAATAACTTTCCTGTAGTCCGATTTTTCAATTGTAAAAATGTTTCACAAATAAAATTTTTAATTATAATTTAATTAATCTATTTATTTAACTATAAAAATCTATTTATTATTTTTTTAAATATTGTTACACATTAATTTGGAAGATATTCTGGATTTAATATCTTGTAATTCATTAGTGCCAGGATAAAAAATCCACTGAATAATAAAATACATATAAGTGGTACAATTCTTAGTCCTTTATTATAAACTATAATTAAATATGGAAACATAGAATATAAAGGTAGTCCGAAAAAAATAATCATTGTAGATTTCCATAAAAATAAACCGATATCACCTAGTACTGATAAAAAAATTAATAAAAAAACTAATATTGAAAATAATACTGTTCCAAAAATATTGTTATGGTTAAAAAGTGTACTAAAAATATTAACTATAGAATTATTTAAAATATTAACATTAAGAAGAAAACCAAATGATGCATAAATACTTAGAATAACGAAATACAAAGAAGAATTATAAGATGTTAAAACGGACAATACTTCATCTAATTTCATTTGCCACAGCCAATTAGAAAAATACATAAAAGATAAGAAAAATAGAGAAAGAATACACACACAAACTGAGGCAACAATAAAAAGACTAGAAGATGAATTATTAAAAACTGAGACAGCACATGATGTCATCTCAAACGAAAACGAAATTACAGAAAATACAAGAAATATAGTGGTAGTCCATGGTGTATTGTCCTGTGTACGTGCATTATCTAAATTACCGCCGCCGTTTACCGCTAAAAATCCTATAAAAATAAAACTACACAAAATTAATGAAAAATCAACTATAGTACTTAAAACATAAAAACCTCTATAAAAAGCATAAAATAAGGATAAAACGATCGCAATACAGAACATAATTACATACCGCAAAACATTAGAATCAATATTGTTTAAATTTACGTCAAACGAACTGTTAAAAACACCAAGTAGCATATCTACAAAAAATAGACAAGTTAAAAATTTTAAAATTATTAAAAAAATGTCAATTATAACCGAAAAAATCCCGCTGTCACTATCTATTGATCCGTAAGAATCACTGTGTGATGCTTTTTTGTCTTTTAAAATATTGCTTATATACCAGTAAGACAGGAGGTTATGAATAGAAAAACAAAAAACACCTGCTATTAAATGCCATATAAAAATTGTACGAATTATATGAGAAAACGAAAAAACCGACACTATTATTGGAGGAGAAGCAATAATTTTTGCTACACTACCTATAAACCCACTCTTTTTTCTTTTTATCTTTTGTCTTTTATCTTTAAAACCATACGTAAGATCTCCCTCTGCACGTTCTGCAGCATCATCAGCCTTTTGTTTTTCTTCTTCTGCACGCTTTGCAGTGTCATCGGCCTTTTGTTTTTCTTCTTCTGCACGCTTTGCAGAGTCATCAGCCTTTTGTTTTTCTTCTTCTGCACGCTTTGATGTGTCATCGGCCTTTCGTTTCTCTTCTTCCCTTTTTCTGGCTTCATCATCCGCATTTCGTTTTTCTTCTTCTCTTTTTTTAGCTTCTTCATCCGCATTTCGTTTCTCTTCTTCTCTTTTTTTAGCTTCTTCATCCGCTTTACGTTTTTCTTCTTCTCTTTTTTTAGCTTCTTCATCCGCTTTACGTTTTTCTTCTTCTCTTTTTTTAGCTTCTTCATCTGCCTTTCGTTTCTCTTCTTCCCTTTTTCTGGCTTCTTCATCTGCCTTTCGTTTCTCTTCTTCTCTTTTTCTGGCTTCTTCATCCGCCTTTCGTTTTTCTTCTTCTCTTTTTCTGGCTTCTTCATCTGCCTTTCGTTTCTCTTCTTCCTTCTTTTTAGCTTCTTCATCCGCCTTTCTTTTCTCTTCTTCCCTTTTTCTGGCTTCTTCATCTGCCTTTCGTTTCTCTTCTTCCTTCTTTTTAGCTTCTTCATCCGCTTTACGTTTTTCTTCTTCCCTTTTTTTAGCTTCTTCATCCGCTTTACGTTTTTCTTCTTTTTTTCTTAATATATCTTCCTCGTCACTAGATTTCTCCGTTTTTTTGTTTTTCTCATCTTCCGTAGATTTATCTTCATTCCAAAAATACATTTGTAATTTTTTGTCTTTTTTTTTAATAGCAGTTTAAAACACTTATTTACTTTTTCTAACTGTGTATCATTTCATTTTTTTTTATTTTTTAAACCCCATGAAAAATTTTGTTATTGGTTCAGGAGTTATTTCATTCAAGTATAAACATGGTGTTATAACATGTACAGATACACAGGCTTCTTATGGTAATCTATGTAAGTTTAATAATGTTAGCCGTATTTTTAAGCTATCTGATACTACACTTATGTCTCTATCAGGAGAGTTAAGTGACATACAGTATTTAGTTTCAACCATTAAAAAGGAGAGTGAAACAGATCCTGTAAAAATGTCTACAAAAGGATATTCTAATCTAGTTCAAAGTATATTATACAATAAAAGAAGTAAAGTTGAACCACTAAACGTTTCAGTTAGTGTAGTGGGTGTAGATAAGGAGCCATATGTGTCTTGTATTAATCATCTTGGCAATTTTTATACAGATGATATTGTTTGTACTGGGTTAGCAAATATGATAGCTCTTCCATTTTTGCGATCTCATAATGTTACTGAGTTGGAACGCGATAAAGCAGTTGATTTAATGGAGGAAACCATGGCTCTTATGTCTTACAGAAGTGCAAGAAGTTGCAATAGAATACAGATAGCAATAGCAGAACAAAATTTTATAAGTCTCCTTGAGCCACATGTTGCTAAAACAAATTGGAGAATGGGACATAATGAAAATGAACATATTTTATAATAAATTTGTTAAACATTTATGTAATTTAAATTTATGCTATTTATTTTTTTATTTATGCTTTTTTTTTAATTTAAGATAAGCTTTAATAATAAACAAACTACTTTTTTTGATACTTATATTAAAATTTAAAATAAATAAAATTAATGCTACTTATATTAAAATGAGCTTATTTGCAAATATATAAAATTATACCGCTATTTTAACAAATTAAATTAATTTATTCAACTATTATTTCCATTTCTTTACCATTATTTTTTTTTGGTCTTCCAGGCCCTTTCTTCAAAATAAATTTATCAGATGACATTTTAATATTAATATTCATTACCGGTAATATTTCATCTAATTTATTATATTGTTCTTTAGAATATACACTACTAACATATAAAAAGGGGTCAAGCCTTTCTTCCCTAATACATTTACAAGCATGTACACAGGGAATAAGAAGATCTTGGTACATTCCACATTCACAAATACCATTTTCTAGATCTACTTTACATTCTTCCTTAAGAATACTACTCTCATTTCTTTCAATTCTACTTACTACATTGTAACCAAATAAACTTTTCGGGTCATGTCTTACAAACTTTTTTTTTAATTTTAAATTATCGTTACTTAATTTGATTATTGCATTAATACACTCGTAAAACGAAAGAGAAAACACGCCGTAATTTATGTAATCTACATCACATTCAGGTAAATTATTTATGTTTAGTAATTTTATATTAGATTTAGATTTTATAAATCTTATTTCATCAAGATGTAACATTTGTGACATAAATTGCGATGTAATAGGTTTTTGTTTTATTTGTAAATTATTGTTATTTTCTTTATCTTCTAAATTATCATTAGTATTTTTACAATTTATTCCATTACAAATATTCCAGTATGTTTCTATATCCCCTTTATTATTTATATTAGAATATAAATATTTACAAATATCCCTTGTTTTTACAAAATAGTTAATTTTTAAATCTTCTAATATTTTTATAAGCAATGGATCATATTCAATAATATAATCTGAATGATTAGTGTTATATAAAAAGTATTTTATAGCTTCTTCATCACTGTTATTATCTGATACTACACAAGAATAAATTACTGGTTCATCAATCGGGTCATATAAAACACCAAATATTACTATACCTTCTTTTCTTTTATGATATTTTATTTCTACTAAAGGATATAAAATGTCTATGTAATTCTTAATTTTGTAGAATAACATATTACTACAATAACATACATCTAATTTATCAAAGTTAATATTTGATAATTCTGTACAAAATTCTTCTGTTATTGAATTAGTCATATCATTAGATTTATTATCAGAAGATAACTTCCTGTAAAAAGATAATTTAATATCCTCCGTATTTTTACTTTTTAGTAAATTATACACAGAAGAATATCCTACACGTATCCCTCTGTGGTACAAAATAGAAACAATCTCTCCTACTCTAATAGAAGAATAATCCGTTATATTATTAAATATTTCATTTCTAAGAAATTCGTCTGTATTTGCGAATTCGTTATTCGCTATCGGACATTTGTGTTTTAAATTCATTCTTTTTATAGAAAAACAGTTATCTTTCTTTTTAAAGCAAGTGACTATAGAAGCATCACAATTGAATTCTTGTTTCCCTTTACATACAAAAGAGAGTGTACGAGGTGTCTCTGTAATATTAAATTTAAAATGCGTTTCTGATGCATAGTCAGTTATGTGCTGTATAAGATCTTCTTTGGTTTTAAAAGTGTCAGTGAGATTTAATTCCATGAGGGGTAAAAATAAATAACTAAATATTAGGAGAGAAAAAGGGAAAATATTTCTTATGATTTTTACTGTTCTTGATTTAAATTTGGTGAAAAGATCATAAAAAAATAAATTAATGTATTTATGGTTATTTATTATAGTGTTAAGAGACTTATTAAAACATTTCAATTCTGATTAAATATTTTATAGTGTACTGTTAATAAACGTTAAATTCCAAATATTTGACAGTTCTTTTGTAGAAGTTAACTTTTAACTATCACTCCACTATAAATAATAATCACCCTAAAAAAGATTTTAAAATGAGAAAAAATTGATTTCTGAGTACGAATAGAAACAATCTTTGCTTTTGCGAACTAGCATTTAAAATGATTATTTTTGATAAACAGATAAACGGTTGGTTCTGACGTATAAAAAAATATATAATTTAGCATATTTAAAAAAAATTGGTAGAGATAATCATCAATATATATAAAAAGTTTGAATTTGAACATTTTTTAATTTTTAAACCCTTCTTTTTAAAAAATTTGTAAAATTCTTATTATTGTTAAAATAAAAGTAGCATAAGTGTAGGGTTTATTTTTCTAAACACAGAACGGTGTTTTGTCCATTTTTCTTTGCTTTTTTATAATTAAATTTTTTAAATTGTATACAGGGTGTTTATGGCAAGTTTTAATTTATAATAAAAAGAGCCATTTGTTATTGAAATAATTAGTACATACATAAAGGTGCATTAAATTCATTAAAAAGAAAGAAAACACATTTTATTTGTAGTCCGTTTTAAACGGGACAGCATAAGCTAGTATTATATAAAAAATTGAAGTTACGTATTTCGTCAAATTAAAATTATTTTTTGCTTGTAAATAAAACGATATTAATTTATTTTTGTGTAAATAGCTATGCTAATACTATGTTTGAGAAGAAAATAAAATATTTTGGCATAAAATTTATATTTTTAATATAAAATATGAAAAAATAAGGCGACTTGCACACATCTTCTGTTTAGTTATTTAAAATTAATTATTCTCACATTTATCAGCAAATGATGATGAATTTTTTTAATATTTACAAGAATTTAAATATAAGCAGGATATGTGATACCTGTATCAAAACATTAATTTTAATTTATATAATTGGTTTTTTTAATAGATTAGAAAATTAAATTAAATAAATAAAAAATAAAAATATTTCTAATTTTCAAAGTAAACTTAAAATAAATAATATATATAGTTGTATTGATTTTCCACAAGTTTTATTAAATTTTTTTCAATATACCCCTATAAAATGAATTTTATTTGTTTTTTATTGGTTTTTAAAAAAGTA
>NW_020169743.1:0-1041 GCF_000988165.1 Vairimorpha ceranae
CCTATCAAATATAAAAATTTTTAAATAGCTGTATGCGTTAAGTATATAATTTTTAATAATTATAAAGTTAAGGAAAACAAGTGAATCGTAATTTAAATGTACTAACAAAAATAATTAATATCGTTAAACTCATTTTTCACCTGCAGTGAAAAATGGATTAATTTTCTACCCCTATATTTAAAAATCTATCGATATATACAAAAAGTTTGAATCTGAACATTTTTTAACCCTTCTTTTTTAGAATTTGTAAAATTATTTGTATTTTTTAACTACGAGTAGCATCATTTTAAGGTTTATTTCTCTAAGCACGAAACAATGTTTTCGTGTATTATGTTTTTTGTAACTCATTTTTTAAATTGTATACAGGATGTCTATAGCAAATTTTAATTTATTTTTAAAAAAATCATTTTGTCGTTAAAAATAATAAGTATAGGCATAAAGCCGTATCAAATCTATTAGAAAGAAAAAGCATTCATTATATTTGTGATCCCGTTTAAAACGCAATATCGCAAGCTAGTTATTAAATAATTTTTGAAAAAGATCGGTCTCTTTTTGTACTTTTAAATTTTTTACCCTTATTATGAAAAATTTATCAAACAATGTCATCAAAAGCATTAGAGGAAAAGAAAAAATTGCATATGAAAGCTTTTTTTACAATTTCAAGGAACATTATGTTGGTAAATTGGTCTGGAGATGCAATAAGTGAGGATGTCCTTCATTATTAAAAACTACAATAGATTGTCTTTTACTAGAATTTTTAGAGCATAATCATTGCAGTGATGATATTAAATTTAGCAAGGTACTCTTTGCTAGTAAGTTAAAACAGAGAATCCTAGACACCTTTGAAACATCAAGAGTTGCAATCTCTAATGTAATATCTGAATTTAACTACTCAATCATTATAGATTATAAGATGATGAACAGTTTGGTCACAAGGGCTAGAGAGACCAACAATCTTACAATTGTAAGGAATATGATATTCCATACGAATTGACAAAAACAACCAGAGGGAAGAAGTTTTTGTTCTACGATTCTGAAATA
>NW_020169744.1:0-1037 GCF_000988165.1 Vairimorpha ceranae
CTACCTTTAACATGCCCAATATTAAATTCATTGCATATATCTGATTCACCGGTATTGCAAAATTCTCTACCATTGTCTGTATGAAATATAAAAGGGAAGCCGAGGTGCTGAACACGTTCATAAACGTATTACTAACAGCCAGGGTACGCTTTTCAAACAAAGCAGCAGCCCAAAAGTATTTAGAAAATGAATCAACCATTACAAATAACCACCTTAAACCGTTGTTTTAGTTTGAATAATACCTAAGATCAGCAAAATCTGCTATAAAGCGTTTCCTGTAAAATTGAGCTATTATAGGAGTAATTACGGGACGGATAACTAGAGTTCTACGTGCTTGGCAAACCGAACATTGACTAATAATAGATTGAACCAACACGCGTGTTATACCATATGCGAGTGTTTGGAGCAACGAGAAAAGCCCATCACGCCCCGCATGCCCGTTGAGATTATGTTGTAGCAATATAAATTCATCTCTAAAAATGATTTCTTCACGCGTAAAAAATCTCAAAAACAATACACCCGTCTTTTTGAATCTTAATTCATTTGAAGGCAGAATTGACACAAATTTTTTACACTTTCTTTTAAAAGTATCCATCCCTGTGCTACTCTAAAGCAACGATGGTATAATTTTTAAGGCCGGGAAGTTTGTGGTCTCTTCTCTTTCCGAGTTTGTCAATTCAATATGTATAGGGGTTAAAAAAATCTAATTTTTACTAAATTTTAAATGAGGTGTGAGGGTAATAAAATATTTTTATTTATTACAAAACTATAAGCTATTTATCAGACAGTGTATAGGGACTGGACGCCATCGCGCGGTAGCTATGACGTCCAGTTCCTATAGACTGTGACAAGTATTAATAAAAATAAAACAAGAAAGTACAGGTTAGCTGAGTAAGGATTTAAGAAATAAATAACTATGGTGTAGAAATTAATCTTAAAAGATTGTGTGTGAGCTTATATAAATCTGATGAACTGAAGTTTCTCCAATAAGAATCAATCAATAAACAAATAAATTATTATTATTTTAAATAAATTTG
>NW_020169745.1:0-1029 GCF_000988165.1 Vairimorpha ceranae
ACTATGTTTTAACAAATTATATAATGCTTACATAATAAAGCCGAAAATATATTACTACGCATAAGTATATAACAAACAAAAAATTAAAAATTATTACAAAAATTACACAATGATAAGAAAACTTGAATCAGAATCGGGACAAGAAATAACAAAAAATCGTAGTGGCGAAGAACCTATAGGAAACCTTAGATTTTTCGATAATATTAAATTTTTAAGCTAAACAAAAAACAACATTACTCAATACTGAATAAATTTTATTTACTATAACAAAAATTATAAAATTATAACACTGTGAGAAAGAATTTTTAATGATAAATCTTTATAATAATGGTTTTCACATAAATATATTTTTTTTAAAAAGTAAAAAAAATGATTTTTTATATTTCATTTTTAAAAGTATTAATATTTTTATAAAATAATCAAATTAAAAATTAAAATGATGTTTATAAATGAATCGAGATGTTTACAACAAGAATAACTTTAATAAAGATTTGTTTTTATGAAATAACAGTCAAAAATATAGCCAGATAGTTATTTACACTAGATTAGATGACGAATAACGCACCTTACTAAATAATAATTACAAACAATACTATTGGTAAAAAGAATGCATTTTAAAAAGCTTTCTTAGCTCTGGTCGCTTGCCCTGAAATATTGCTTTAGTATACACATGTGTTGATTTAACTTATATAATAATATCGTGATTAAAATAAAACTTCCAAGTTAGATTATACCTTAATTTTTGTTATAAATTTTAAATTTTTCATCTTAATTGTATTTTTTGTACATACAATTTATCGTAAGGTTAATTTTAAAATCTAACACCATACAATACAAGACATTGTTAATTTTTAATAAAATTTTTTTAAAAAAAATATTTATTATATTTTTGTCATTTAATTTTTTTGTATACAAAAGTATGATGTACTTATTCTAAAAAAGTTAAATATATCCTTAAATTAATAATAATTTTTTTTTAAAAATATTTTTAAAGAGCTTTAATTAATCAAAGAATTATTTTCTAATTTT
>NW_020169746.1:0-1028 GCF_000988165.1 Vairimorpha ceranae
ACTATGTTTTAACAAATTATATAATGCTTACATTTAAAAGCCGAAAATATATTACTACGCATAAGTATATAACAAACAAAAAATTTAAAATTATTACAAAAATTACACAATGACAAGAAAACTTGAATCAGAATCGGGACAAAAAATAACAAAGAATCGTAGTGGCGAAGAACCTATAGGAAACCTTAGATTTTTCGAAAATATTAAATTTTTAAGCTAAACAAAAAACAACATTACTCAATACTAAATAAATTCTATTTACTATAACAAGAATAATAAAATTATAACACTGTGAGAAAGGATTTCTGATGATAAATCTTTATAATAATGGTTTTCACATAAATATATTTTTTTTAAAAAGTAAAAAAAATGATTTTTTATATTTTATTTTTAAAAGTATTAATATTTTTATCAAATTAAAAATTAAAAATTAAAATGATGTTTATGAATGAATTGAGATGTTTACAACAAGAATAACTTTAACTAAACTTTGATTTTTATGAAATAACAGTAAAAAATATAGCCAGATAATTACTTACACTAGATTAGATGACGAATAACGCACCTTACTAAATAATTATTACAAATAATGCTATTGGTAAAAAGAATACATTTTAAAAAGCTTTCTTAGCTCTGGTCGCTTGCCCTGAAATATTGCTTTAGTATACACATGTGTTGATTTGACTTGTATAATAATATCGTGATTAAAATAAAACTTCCAAGCTAGATTATACCTTAATTTTTGTTATAAATTTTAAATTTTTTATCTTAATTGTATTTTTTGTACATACAATTTATCGTAAGGTTAATTTTAAAGTCTAACACCACACAATACAAGACATTGTTAATTTTTTTATAATTTTTTTAAAAAAAATATTTATTATATTTTTGTCATTTAATTTTTTTGTGTACAAAAGTATAATGTACTTATTCTAAAAAAATCAAATATATCCTTAAATTAATAATAATTTTTTTTTAAAAATATTTTTAAAGAGCTTTAATTAATCAAAGAATTATTTTCTAATTTT
>NW_020169747.1:0-1027 GCF_000988165.1 Vairimorpha ceranae
AACAATTGTAATATTTAAAATAAATCAAAATTCTTCCCAACAAACACAGCTTATGTTTCAATCTTATTTTGGTTATTATAAAATTTGAACAAAAGCCCATGCGATAAAACAAAACTATAAATATCGAAAATATTAAGAAAGGAAGTTGTGTCAGGGGACGCAAAAAAATAATTATATATTTTTAGTAGCCAATAAGATTGCGTCTTTGATTATGAGATGATTGAACTGCTACAACAATAATTATTGGAAAATGTTTTAAAACATTATTTCTAATTTTACACAACTCTATAAGTTTATTTATATTAATAAAAAACATTATATATATGTATATATTTCCCAAGCCATGTCGGCTAGTACACTTGTCGGCTAATTTTCAAAATCATCGGAATTTTTCAATCCCTGAAAGTAATATTTAAAATAATCATACGTTCCCCTCAACATAAAGTTTTCAATTTAAGGCTGGATTCTGCATAAAAATTTACTTCTCGATGACGGGCAGCACGAAGGGTTGCCATTTGCTGGTCGTCCGGTGTTGTCCACGCGTTATCTAAGAAAAAACCAGCCTGTTTTTTTAATTCATGCTCATTTTTTTCTAGATAAATAAATTGTCATGGGTATAACCCCACTTATTTAAGTATAGATAACTATGTAGTAATTTTATACACAAGTATTAGGTGTCCTGTTCCGCCATTCAATTCTATGGGTTTCTTCATCCCAACATACTCTTCTCTATCTGCTTCATTGTCCGCTTTTCGGTGACTATCCATAGGCAGGCTTTCCAGTTTCACATAAGTATTCAGGATTAAATGTAAGCTTTAATTTGGCTCTCCAGTTTTAGCTCATTTCTATATTGTTGATGGTAATTAATAACCACACCACCCTACGTGACCACATACGGAATAATATTTATTTTATATTTGTACATAGAGACCGCGTGATTTACTAAGAGATCATGTTTGTGCTTCTTTTACGTTTCTACTGTTCTTAGATTTTCTAATCCAGTAATCCCAATCTCTACAATTATTAT
>NW_020169749.1:0-1007 GCF_000988165.1 Vairimorpha ceranae
CTGTTGAGTTGTAATCAACTCGTAGGAGCTAGAAATATATTTTTTAAAATCATCTAGATCTTGCTTTTTTTCTTTTCTCGACCTGCCAAGAAAATCATTTTTATTAATTCTTTCAGAAAGAATTTTTAATTTGTTGAGAGAATATTGTAATTCTCAATCTTTCTTGTAGCAAACTCTAGGAGTGCTACCATTAGCATAAACATGCTTAATTTTGTCTTTTAAATACATTTCTGTATCTAAATTGTTGTTTTGAGTATCAAAGTACTCACTTTGCAGACTTCTCTGCTTGCTCTTGTTTGTTTTACCATAACCCTTCATCTTATAGATCTTACGATGTTAATAAATTAACTTTACAAATTATTTATATACTAAAATATTTTATTTATACTAAAATGATAGTACAAGTTTTGACTTGCGACAGCTTTTACTTTATAATGATATTTTGTTTGTATCTTAGTAATCCACAATTTTAATCACAACAAACACAAAATAATCTTGTATAACTTAGACAGTAAAGTTAACTATTGTGGTTATACTAATAAATATTTATTTTTATCTATCGAAATGACAAAAAAGGAAAATTATTTTTAATAAATCATTTTACTAGAAATATCTTCAGTGGTTGTAAAATACCACAACTGTATATTGTAAAGTTTTAAACATATAACAAGGTTTACATCTTAAAAATAATTATATTTAAAAAACTTTTTACATATTTTTACTATGCTACTATTTTTTCTTTAAAACTACATACATTAACATTTTGACTAGCTACAATTATAAAATTTACTATGGTATGTAAATAAATACACCATTTACTTATTTTGCTATTTACTTTTCTATTTAAGTTAAAACCCTGTATACCACTGTGTTTATTAAATAATAATAAATTCATCCTATACTCGTTATTTAACATTTCTATTATCACTGTACTGTATTCCCAAGCCCATTTAACTTTCTTATTAGACACACTATTTATGTCATCTCTAAAAATATTTGGAATAATG